>NC_133619.1:638479612-638499612 GCF_048593235.1 Sminthopsis crassicaudata | reverse complement strand
TCAGTGGCACAGGTAGGACAATTAGCGGCAGAGGCCAGGCCAAGGGTTCGTGGCTGGGAACTGCCTGGTCACACAGGGATAGGGAGGCTTGGTCTCCCGGGGCTCCAGGGGGAAGGGGGAAGAGTTACCTCTGAGAAGTGGGTACATTATAGAAAGCCACAGTTGGAAGGGGTCTAGAAGCTGGCTACTCCAACAGCCACCTGATCAAGCCAGGCAGATGGGCCTCCTTGTACCTTCAGACCCTAGCTTTGTGACCCTGGGCAAGTCACATAACTTGTTTGCCTCAGTTTCCTCATCAGTAAAATGGATAATAATAATATCTCCCAGGGTTGTTGTGAGGATGATACTTGCGCTTAGCACAATGCCTGGCACTGTATAAACACTAGCTATTATTCTTACTATTATCATCGTTATTACTTTAGTCCTTCCTACAACAAAGCAGTTAGACTCAACAGTCTCTCCTTACTGCTAGTGAATCTGATTCTGGAGGAGCATTTGCGTGTGAGGCAACTGTGTTGAGCCTGCGGAAAGCGGCCCTGTCTCCTGAACCCTTTCCCGTCCCCCGAACCCTTTCCCGTCCTCTGGACCATTTCCCGTCCTCCGAACCCTTTCCCGTCCCCCAAACCCTTTCCTGTCCCCCAAACCCTTTCCCATGCTTAAGAGCTCAGTAGATACCTAAGGAGAAAGGCAAGAAAGCCTCATTTTTCTTGAATCGGCCATCAGCATCCAGGAAACGGCTGGGGTCGAATTCCTTTGGCCTCTCAAAGAACTCTGGGTCATGGAGAACGGACCCCAAGAGCGGGAAGACTTCAATGCCCTAGGAGATCGGGAAGGGTGTCACGGCTCCTCAGAACCTTTCCTCCCCTGGAGCCCCACAAATACTGATCCAAAGCGCTGTGCTCGCTCTTCCTTGGGCTGCCATTTGGGGATGGGGCTGGCAGAGGCTCTGCGGGGCCTAGAGCTGAATTTTAGGGTCTCCATCAGGGTCTGGAGAGGGCAGCTCTGGTTGGGGGTAGGGTGGGGATGGGAATCAGAGCTCCTGGAGGGAGATCAAGAGCGGGAAGGACAAGTGCCTGAACGTATGTATCTGAGCCTGGATGGGTGGGGAAGCCCGTCTCTGCTGAAGTGGGCATCTGGATATGTCTGCCTGCTCTGCTCCCTCCTAACTGGGCAGGGCCTTCCCCCATTCCCTCTAACCTTCCCCTTCACTATCTTCCTCCCCCACTCTTCATATTTACCTGGGGCAGTTTATAGCCCCGGAAGGTGGTGGGTTTTGTGAGGGCGCGGGGCACCCCCATAGGGATAAGGGCCAGGAACCTCTGAACCTCATGCAGGAAGGCATCAGTATAGGGAAGACGCCCGCGGTCCCCCAGACTGGGAGGCCTGTCACGGCCCAGCTCTCTGCTCAGCTCCTCCTGGATTCGATCTGTGGGAGAGAAGGGGGACAAGAGGAGAAAGCTGTACCCAAGCCAGAGACCAAGTTCATAGGACATGGCTCCCTTCTTCACTTCTTATCAAACTCCAGGGGCCTGCTCTCCCGTTCCACAAAAGGGCATTTAGAACCCAAAAGGCATCAAATGTCAGTTCTACAAAAAGTGAGGCTGAGTGGTGTAAAGGGACTCGGACCAAGTCTCCTAACTCCCAGATGGGTCCCTTCTACTCAAACCCATTGCTGACTCTCCTCAGCCCCAGGGAGCATCTTTGCCCATATTCAGCCCTGTATCTTTCTATCTGTTGACGTTCTGGGCTCCATGTCTTTTGTTAGAAGAATAATGTCCCTGGAGAGAGGGGTATAATATCTTAAAGTTTATTCCCTTTTACTCCGAGGAACAGTTCTCACTATCATCTATGCATTTATCTATCTATCTATCTATCTATCTATCTATCTATCTATCTATCTATCTATCCTGTCTGCCTCTTTTCATCCATCCATCCATCTATCTATCCATCTATCTATCTATCTATCTATCTATCTATCTATCTATCTATCTATCCTGTCTGCCTCTTTATCATCCATCCATCTATCCATCTATCCATCTATCTATCTATTTATCTATCTATCCTGTCTGCCTCTTTATCATCCATCCATCCATCCATCTATCTATCTATCTATCTATCTATCTATCTATCTATCTATCTATCTATCTATCCTGTCTGCCTCTTTATCATCCATCCATCTATCCATCTATCCATCTATCCATCTATCTATCTATTTATCTATCTATCCTGTCTGCCTCTTTATCATCCATCCATCCATCCATCCATCCATCCATCCATCCATCCATCCATCCATCCATCCATCTATCTATCCATCTATCTATCTATCTATCTATCTATCTATCTATCTATCTATCTATCTATCTATCTATCTATCCTGTCTGCCTCTTTATCATCCATCCATCTATCCATCTATCCATCTATCTATCTATTTATCTATCTATCCTGTCTGCCTCTTTATCATCCATCCATCCATCCATCTATCTATCTATCTATCTATCTATCTATCTATCTATCTATCTATCTATCTATCCTGTCTGCCTCTTTATCATCCATCCATCTATCCATCTATCCATCTATCCATCTATCTATCTATTTATCTATCTATCCTGTCTGCCTCTTTATCATCCATCCATCCATCCATCCATCCATCCATCCATCCATCCATCCATCCATCCATCCATCCATCCATCTATCTATCTATCTATCTATCTATCTATCTATCTATCTATCTATCTATCTATCTATCTATACTGTCTGCCTCTTTACCATCCATCCATCCATCCAATCATCCAACTATCTACTTTTGCTGGCCGCTAGGTGGTGCCATAGTGTATAGAGTGCCAGGTTTGAGTCAGGAAGACTCATCTTCATGAGTTCAAATCCAGCCTTAGACCTGTCCCAGCCATGTTACTCTGGGCAAGTCACTTCAAACTGTTTGCCTCTGTTTCCTCATCTGGAAAATGAGCTGGAGAAGGAAATGGCCAGCCCTTCAGTATCTCTGCCAAGAAACTGAACAACAGTAATAACAATGAATACATTTCTGACCTCTATCCCTTACACTCACTCTTCTTAGAATCTCCATCTTCCTTCAAAGCATGACCCCCCCCTTTTCTTCATCCCCTGTGCTGTTATTCCTACTTTCTTTCTTTTAAAATTGCTTTGTAAGAATTTCTCTGTCATGTTGTATTAACCCGGTAGTTAGGAAGCTTCTTGAAGGCTGAGCTCTCCGGTTTCTGCCTTTGTGCCTCTGATGCCTTCTGTGCCTCGGTGCTTAATCGATGTAGATTTGTACTGACTTGGGCCCCTGTGGGCTCCCTCTGAGGCACCACAGACTATCGGCTCTGCTGGGCCCTCTGGCTTGCTACGGCTGCAGAGACGAGGAGTCATAGATTCCGATTTGTAAGTGATCTGAGGGATCGCTGGCCCAATTCTCTCAGTAAGGGACTTGTCCAGAATCACACAGCCAGCAAGCAGTGTGGTCAAGGCCTCTGCGCTCTATATGTGATAACAGTGCTGAAATAACTAGCACCTCAAGGATTGCAAAGCATGTTGTAAGTGATCTTATTTGGTTCTGGGAGGTAAGTGTTATTATTCCCATTTTACAGTTGAGGAGGCTGAGGCAAAGTGATTTGCCCAGCATCACACAGCTAGTAAATATCGGTGTAGAATTTGAACTCCGATTTTTCTGACTCAAGTGCTCTCTGCTATGACAACTATACGGCACATTCAGGGTTCTTGCCATCTGAGTCTGAGGCTATACCTTGGACCTCTGGGTATTTAAGCAGGAGCAGGAATGCGTATTTGAGCGTGGCACTGACTGTTACCGTCCCCGCAAAGAGCAGGTTCACAGCGGTCAGCAGAAAATCTGTGTGGCCAGAGCCTGGGGCTTTTTCTTCCTGGAGGAAACATTAGGAAACAGGACTCAGTAGGGAGACAATATTGGCCAGCCTCTAGCAAGGGCAATTCCCCAGGGGTGAGGGTCTGAGCAGGGATGGGCCCAGAGCTACTTCTACCTGCTATTGAAAGTGGAAGCTTTCCTCTACCTGCCACTGAGGTGGAAAAGGAAAAGACATTCAGAGAGAGCCTGAGGCTTGGAAGAGCCTGCCGTTCCTCTTTTGGGACCAGGCCGAAATGGTATTGGTTTAAGGAACTCTCAGCATGGACATTCCCTCCACCAGGGCTGGTCTGTCCCTCTGACTTAGAGGTAGAGTCACTTGTGGAGGGGTTAAGAAGTGACTATGTGTCAGGACTTGAACCCAGGGCTCTGAGTCCCTTCCGTCTTAGAGGTTAAGTCACTTGTGGAGGGGTTAAAAAGTGAGCATGTGTCAGGACTTGAACCCAGGGCTCTGGATCTGAGCCCAGCTCTCTATTGTCCATGATGCCCCTGCCCAACTCAAGCATGTTAGAGGTAAAGAAAGGGAAAGCCAGAGTCACTTTTGTCCTGTAACAGAGAGGGGATATTCACCCATGGAACCAGTCCTACTGGTAAAAGGGAGGGAGGGAAAGGGAGAGGGAGAGGAAGAAGTAGAAGGAGAAAGGGGGCATAGGAGAAGAAGAGAGAGTCAAGGGAGTTGGAAGGATCTCAGAGATTATTTTGTTTAGTTTTGTAGAGCAGAAAACTGAGGGTCAGAGAGGACCCTTGTCCAAGGTCACATAGCCTGTAGCTAAGCTGAATTTGAACTCAGGCTTTCTCATTTTAGATCTGCCTCTATTTAGAGAGCCTACATACTGTCCACACACCCACACAGGCACTGACAGGTCCTTCCTTCTATGTCCCTGTCCCTGTTCTGTACCGGGTCTCGGGTCCCAGCCATACCTGGCCCATTTTGAGCAGGAAATCATCCACAAAGTCCCTGACTGGGGCCTGAGGTTCCAGCTTCTCCTGGTGCTGCTGAATCTGGCTTGAGACAAAGGTAGCCAGGGTGTTTAGGTGGTCAATGAGCCGGCTATGGGGAGCCGAGAGGTAGCGCAGGATGTCCGACAGGTAGTAGAGGGGACCCAAGAACATCTCGCAGAGCTGAGGGAGAGAGGCTGGAGTCAGCGTTGTGGGAACCCCCTGTTTGAGAGGGGGAGACTCTCCCCAGAGCTGGGCTGTCTCTGAGACACAGAGACATGAAGAAAGTAATCCTAATGGACTTCTTGGAGGACGGAAGAATGGGGCAGCAGCTTGGGAGACAAAGGTGGGGAGAAGAACCCTCTCGACCTCTGCTCCCCCCCAATTCCAAGCTGGTCACCTGTCCCCATGGGGTGCTAATCTCCTTCAGGGTGCCTGCAGCAGCAAGGACCAGATCTCGGAACTTCGCATCTTCATAGTCAAAGCGACTTCCGAACAGGAGAACGCAGGTGATGTTGGAGACGGCCTGAGACAGAAGCAGGGAAGGGTCCAACAGAGACCCTGGAGGGACAAATACGGACGCAGCTGGTTACCAACAGAAGGCCAAGGCCCAAGGAGCTAAGGAGGGTCTCTAGGACTGGCCCGGGGATTCCCCTGGGCTCGGCTTTCCTTGTATTGGGCGTGGGCGATTTCAGGTGTCAGACAAAGGGGATGAGGTAACCCAGTAGAGCAGGAGAAGGGAGGCAGGGCCAGACATCTCTGGGGCTAGTCCCCAGAATGCAGCTGCGTTCAGCCGGGGTGGCCAGAACACGGTCCAGCAGAGGGCCAAGCCTACTGGGCCACAGGGGGACAGCCGGCATGAACTTCCCCTGACCTTGGGTATTCTGTAATGCTTCTACCAGGTATCTGGCCTCCTCTTGAATTTGTTCTTCTCCTTCTTTCTTCCCCATGCCCAGATTTCTTAGAGAGAGGGTGGTGAACTTCCGAAGGTGTTTCCATTGCTCCCCGTTGGCAAAGAAAATGCCTGGAGAAGAAGGCTGAGTTAGAGGGACTGGAAGCACCATCTCCCTTCCCCCAACCCCCCAGGGAGTTGGAAGGAAGGGCAGACACAGTCAGGCCTGTTCCTGCCAGGATGAGGCTGTTGATGGCTGTCTGCCTGGGACCCCGGCATCCCCGCCCCTCCGCTTCCCTAGGAGCACATGACCCTCCGGGGCCGACAAGTCGGGACTTAGGTTTGAGGCTCAATTACCTTCTTCCAGGATTTGCCATGTCTAGACCTGCTCTCCTCCTGCTAGAGCCCTCCTCTGATGCTTCCTTGAGACACAGGGATGTCCCATGTGTCTCAAAGACGAAAAAAGGTCTGCCTGAGCCCGGAAGGCCCAGTGATGGACCAGAGTCCCAATGGCTTCAAGCTCAGGTTCTTCCACCTGGACTAGCTAGCTAGGAGAGGCTCCCTCCCACATTGGCTGCGGCAGGAAGGTGAGAGGATGATTAAAAAATTATTTTGGCTGCAGCGATTCTCAAAGACCATCTAACAAAACTAAACAAGACAGTGGTCTATATAAAGAAGACCTGGGACTCTAAGGAAATCCCAATTCTTTAAAGGAATCAAAGAAGATAATTTGCTTTTCAAGGAAATCCCAATTCTTTAAAGGAATCGAATAAGATGATTTGTTTTTCAGGGAAATCCCAATTCTTTAAAGGAATCAAATGAGATGATTTGCTTTTCAAGGAAATCTCAATTCTTTAAAGGAATCAAATAAGATGATTTGCTTTTCAGGGAAATCCCAATTCTTCAAAGGAATCAAATAAGATGATTTGCTTTTCAGGGAAATCCCAATTCTTCAAAGGAATCAAATGAGATGATTTGCTTTTCAAGGGGTGAGGGATAGGGGAAAAAAGGAAAAGGGGTCTTTAGAATACCCACTTCTCCCTTTCTTAGCAGGTGTTGGCTTAAAAGGATAAAACTTACTTAAAGAATATATTGGTTCTAGGGTTTTTTCCCTTTAATTCTCTATTCTTGGGTGGGATTATACAAGGTTTCAAATTATGCATTGTTAAAAATAGCCAGGGTTAAAAAAAAATTCTTAACCAAGGTTTTAAAATTACCTATGTTTCTTGAGAACCCAGCTTTACCAAAAATTGCAGTTATAAAATGATGGCCTAATAAGCTCACATGATATTGAAAGGGTGAGGTTGGGCTAGGCCACGTTCCCCCAGAGTAACAGAAAGAGGAGTCCTCGTCTCTCTTTGGGCCTCAGTTTCCCCCATCTGTCAAATAAGTCCGTTATGGTCTTTGAGACTCCTCTGAGATGTGACCATTTGAGATTCTGATAGTCTATGGTTCTAATAACCCCTCCTCAGTTGCCCCAGTGAATTTCCTGAAGCACAGGTCTGAACGTATCAAGCCCTAGAGTGATGTACTCCTCCCTTGGTACTGTTTCCTCCAGGTTCACACCGAAAGGGCAATGTAGAGACTCCAGACCCTTTCACTCTTCTTGCACTTTCCTCCCTTCCACACACTGTGCGATCCAGATACACCGGCCTCCTTCTTGTTATCTGAAGATAATACTCCGTTTCCTGATGGCGTTTTCACTATCTCTCACGCCTGGAATTTTCTGCCCCCTCATCTCAAACTCTTAGCATTCCTGGCTTCCCTCAAGCCTCAGCCCAAATCTCAGCTGCAGGCCTTTTCTGGTCCAGGGCCAAGCAGCACCCTCCTCCCTGATCAAGCATCTTCCCCTCTGGGATTAGATTCCACGTACTCTTTGTATCTCTTGTACATGAATAACTATTTACATATTATCTCTCCCATTAGACTGAGCTCCTTGAGGGCAAGAATCCTTCTTGACACATGAAGTCCTTAGTGTGATCCCTGGCACTTATTCATCCCTTGAAAAACCTGACCAACAAACTCACTTGAGGGTTAAGGTTCTAAGAGTCCAGTGTTCTATTGTAGGATCCCAGTATTCCAAGCAATTCCCATGCTTCAGAACTGAAAGAGATGCCTTTCCTATCACAGTGGAGAGTTTCCTGTCACAAATGAAATGATTTGCCTCAAGAACAGAGCCAGGATTCGAACTAGGAGTTATTCTGCTCTCCCATTTTCCCTCTCTTCCTAAGAGTCCCAAGAGTGGACATTTCTGCCCATGGCACATTTGGCTTGAGGACCCTCAGTTTCTAAGCCCCCTGAAGCCCATACCATGCTGATTGAAGGTCTTCTCCAAGGTGGCCACTTTCCCTCGCCCGGAGAACGCCTCGGCCTGGTCCACCAGGGCCTCCTTGACAGCCTCATAGCCACTTAGGATTACTACAGGCCGGGAGCCCAGGTAAACAGTGAACACGGGGCCATACTCAGCACTGAGCTGCAAGGAGAAAGAGAGTTACTGCAGGCTGAAGCTGTCCGCATTTGCAGGGCTGTGCTCCTAGGGTCTCTGTACTCGTCCCTCCTCGGTATCTGGTTATCCCCCTTCCCAGGTCTTGGTGACACTTTCCCTTCTTTCCACTGTTCTTCTTCCCCTTCCCACAAATCCAACTCCTTGGCCCACTCACCCTAAAATCCTCCCCCTCCCACCTCACATGGTCCAACTGGCTCTACCTCCCCTTACTCATCCAACTCCGTGATCGTTCCCCTCCCCCCTTTAACTTCTCCCTCCCCCTTTTAACTTCTCCCTCCCCCCTTTAATTTTAAGATGCTCACATGGGAAGTCTAAAGCTGACAAGGACTTTGAGTGAAGAGTGAGCCACCCTTTCATGGTTGAGAGAGCAGTGACTCCAAAGATACAGACAGTAAACAACAAAGTCAAGCTGGGAATTCAGATATGTCTCCTCGCCTCTCCTCCCCTTCTCCCCAAACTGGCCACACTCCCCAAATTTCAGTGGACTTCCATTCCCAGATATGTTTCTCCCCTTCCCTCCCCTCCACCCCCCAATCGCTTTACTGCTTTAGGGTCTCCTGCTCTCTCCATTTAGGGACGCACGATTTTAGATTTAGCACTGCAAATAGCCCTGGAGGGCACCTGGTCCAACACTCTCGTTTTACAGATAGGGAAACTGAGTCTGGAGATGCCAAGTAATTTATTTGTGGTCACACAGGTGGAAAATGGCGGGGGTGGGATTTGAACCCGGTTCCTTTGATCCTAGAGCAGGGGGGGAGGAATATCTTCACCTTTTTAATATTAGTTTGGTGAAGCCTAAGGACCCCTTCTCAAAATCACCTTTTTCAAATAATTGAAGGAGATGCGAAACTTCAGTTGGAGGGATTTGAAAAGAGAGATGGCATTTCCCCCCATTTAAGTAGAGGGGTCCCCTAAAATCTACCCACCGATGGAGCCTAGGTTAGGAACCCCTGCTCTGGAGTCGGTTTACTTTCCTGCCTTTTGGGGCTCCGGTGCTGGGGAGGTTCTCTTGGGGTTCCTCTCACTCCCCCTAATTCTCCCGGAGCCCCCCTCCCTCCCTCCCCCTGCCCCAAGCCGGGTCACTCTCAGAGGTGGCGCAGCCTTCCTTCCCCGGGGTACGCGGGTCCCCTTCCCCTCGGTGCCTCCCCCCTCCCCCTTCCCAGGTATCTCCGGCCCCAGCACCTGGAGCAGCCCGGGGTACAGCGCCCCCGGCCACAGCTGGCCCAGATTCCCCAGCAGCGGCAGCGGCAGCGGCCCCGGGGGCAGGCGAGAGGAGCGGCGGCCCCGGAGCCCCAGGAGCAGGACGACCAGCAGGAGGAAGAGGAGGAGGAGGGACACGACCCCCACGGCCAGCGCCATCCCGAGCCCGGAGCTGGGGAGGGCGGGGAGCGGGGCAGAGACGCTTATAAAGACGTCCCCCGCCGGGGCCCCGCCTGCCCGCCGCCTCTGGAGGCCACCGGGATTAGGCCCCTCCCCGAACCCGGGTGAGCGCGGGTGAAATGGGGCGGAGGGCTCCCGGAGTGGCGGGGGAGGCTGGGCGCGCGGGCGGGGGCAGGCGGAGGCTCTGGAGCCCGGCACGGGCCGGTGCGCCCGGGGCCGCCCCGCAGCCCCCGACCGATGGCCGGCCACCTGATTTCTGGTCCCCCTGACCCCTACTTAGTCCGCTGCCCGCCAGCAAGAGCGCCGGGTTCCGTGCCCCCCGGGGCGCAGCCACGGTCTGCCGCAGCTCCGCCCCCGCCCATCCCCGGCTCCTCTCCGGGTTTCCCCCAAACCTCCGGCCGGGGCACCCAAATTCCTCCCCAGCTCTACCTGGAGCTCCGGGTGGGACTCCGGCAAGTTCCGGGCCTCAGTTTCCCCAGAAGCACCCCGCCAGGCCGCGGGTTCTGCGGTCTGTGACCCCCGGGCACCGGCGCCCCACCCAGGCCTGGCCGGACTGCGAGCCGGCGGACGCAGGGACTTTGAACACCTGCCACCTCCGCCCTCACCTGCGAGCCGCGGGGGCAAATCCCCGGCCCGGAGCGTGCTGCCGCAAGGGCGCGGGGACTGGGAGTTTTACACAACCCGTGGAAAGTGAGGGCCGGACGGGAAGGGCGGCCTGGCCCGAGGTCACCAGGGCCGTCTGCTCGGGGCTCTGGCGCCGCTGCTTACAATATGGCCCACGCCGGGGCATCGGAGAGAGGGGCTGATGAAGGCTTTCTTCTCTCCTCTCGCGTGACCCAGGCAGTTAATAATGTTTCTGTGTCTGTTACCTCAGTATGAGTGGGCTGAAGCTAAGCCATGATGGGGAGGGGGGGGGTACAGTCTGAACTCTGACACCGAGCTGCTAGATGTCAACCCATGTTTTCTTTCTCCTCTTAAGGACTGCGTATATGTGTGTGTATGAGTGGGTGTGTGTGAGGGTGTCTGTGTGTGAGTGAGGTATGTGTATGTGTTTGTATGTGTGTGTGTGTGTGTGTGTGTGTGTGTGAGGATGTCTGTGTGAGGGTATGTGTGTGAGTGTGTGTGTGTGCCTGTGTATGTATGAGTGTGTGTTTGTATGTGTGTGTGTGTGTGAGAGTGTGTTTGTGTGTGTATGAGTGGGTGTGTGTGAGGGTGTCTGTGTGTGAGTGAGGTATGTGTGTGTGTGGTGTGTGTGTTTGTATGTGTATGTGTGTTGTATGTGTGTGAGTGTGTGTGTGAGTGAGGTATATGTGTGCGTGTTTGTAGTGTGTATGAGTGTGTGTGAGTGTATGTGTGTGTTGTATGTGTGTGAGTGAGGTATATGCATGTGTGTGAGTATATGTGTGTGTTGTATGTGTGTGAGTGTGTGTGTGAGTGAGGTATATGTGTGCGTGTTTGTAGTGTGTATGAGTGTGTGAGTGTATGTGTGTGTTGTATGTGTGTGAGTGTGTGTGTGAGTGAGGTATATGTGTGTGTGTGTGTGTGTGTGTGTGTGTGTGTGTGTGTGGTCTAAAGGCATCTTCTGAACTCCCCGGAATTTCACCCCCGCCATAAAACCTGGTAGACTCCCCCAGCTGGCGAAACTCCTCCCCTCCCTCAAACTCCTCACACATAAACTACTTCTTCCTTCATCCCAAATCTTGGAAAGCAGGAAGTGAGAGAAGCTGTACAACTTCTGCGCTTGGACTCTCCTAAGAGAGCCACCTGAGCCTGAATCCCCTTGGGGACAAAAGGGCGTGCATTAGAAAAAACTCCTGCTTAAAGTGGCTCCTGAAAGTCCCTCCCAACGCTTGAGAATCTGCTTCTAGAGCCTCTGTTTCCAGGATTCTGAATAACTCAATACCTGTGTCAACAAGCAGGGCTAGCAAGCCTGGGACAACCCTAGAAAGAAGGCAGCTGCTTTATCTCTATTTTATGAAAGAGGGAATTTGCTGGAAGAGGAGGGAACGGCCTTTCCAAGGTCACTATGAGATTCAGCAGGGTTCTTATCGCTTTAAGAATTTATGACTAAGAGTCTAGGATTAGGAAAAAAGCGACTACATGAGACCAAATGGACCAGAGGAGGTCTGTCCTGGAGGGGGACACAATTCTGAGGGGATCATACTAGCTAAAGAAGAGGAAGATCTTAAAGGCGTGGAAAAAACAGCAGAGCTTATTAATATAGGGAGAAAGGGCACCTAAGTAAATGTGAAAATTAACTTGTTTTCCTCCTTTCCCAAAGGCATCAGCCCAAAGGGGTGGAAGCCCTGAGTTCTAATGCAGCCTCAGACACCAGCGAGTCACTTTGCTTTTGTCTTAGTTTCCTCTTTTGCAATATTTAACCATTTACCATGTATTTCAACATATTTAACACTTATTGGACTACCTGCCAGCTAGGGGAGAGAGTGGGGGGAAGGAGGGGAAAACTTGGAACAAAAGGTTTTGCAATTGTCAATGCTGAAAAATTACCCATGCATAGGCTTTGTAAATTAAAAAAAAAATACATACATATATATATATACACCTTCCAGGATTGTTGTGAAGATCAAATAAAATAACATGTAAAGTTTTATTCTTCAAAACTTAAAGCACTTTGGATTATTATATACATTTAAAAATGAGAATTCTCTACCTCTGTTTGGAGGACATCCCATCTGAGTGGGAAACAGACAGACTTTTGCAACTTCTATTACATACAGTTTTACTGGATAATGAAGCTGACTGGGAGATATAGAGAATTTGCCATTCTACTATGTTTAGTGTTTGTTGATTATTTAAAAAAAATTAATGATTAGAGTGAAATAGTCTCTCAATAAGGTAATTCCCATGCATTCAAGACTCCTTCAAACACGATATAGTTTTGACAATCCTCTTAATCACTACATAAAAGAGGAAGATATGTGCTTGACAAATATATCATGGGGTTGTAGAAATAGCCTTTCATGGGGTTATAGACTTAGCCTTAGACAAGCATTATTCTTATGTCTTGGCTGCAGTTATGCAAGAAAGTTCCAAAGGACTTATGATGAAAAAATGTTACCCACCTCCCGAGAACTGAGTGCAAATTGAAGTATCTCTCTCTCTCTCTCTCTCTCTCTCTCTCTCTCTCTCTCTCTCTCTCTTTTTTTTTGCCTTTGAAAATATGTTTTGCATGATTTTGTATACATAATTGATTTCCTAATGCTTCCCTTCTCAGTAGGTGGGAAGGAAGAAGAGAATTTGCAACTCAAAGTAAAAAAAAAGAAAAAAAGAAAAAGATATAAAAGAAATAATACATTTTTAAAAAGAAAAGCATTGTTATGCTTATAAATATGAAGTTGGGACTTCATTTTTCCTCCTCAGGGCAGAGTCTAAGTTGAAGAGAGAGACTGCACATGGATAGTGAAATCCTCTGTTGGTTGTCTTGGAAGAGTGTAGAGCATCCTGGAAGTAATCTGCCACCATTCAAAAGAACGTGGCCTAAACAACCACACAGGAAAAACCAATTGGATGAAGACTGTCGTACAGATGCTGACTTTCAGTTTAGGGACAACTGATTTTGCACAGGGTATCCTAGAAGTCTTAGTGAAGTTTTAATTTAACAAGTTTTTGTAATTAGGGTTAAGTGAGTTGCCCAGAGTCACACAGCCAGGAAGTGTGAATCTGAGGTCACATTTGAACTCGGGTCCTTCTGACTTCAGGGCTGGTGCTCTATTCACTACACCAACTAGCTGCCCCAATTTAATAAATCTTAATTCTAAAGATACCCAAACCTGACCATCGGACATTGCTATTGGATAATAAATTCATGAGATAATGAATTCTAGGAGGAAGAGGGAATACTGAAATGCCTTCACAAAATTACATGCATAAAAACATCCCTATGGTATGGGTTCCCTTGGGAAGTATAGGGAGAATATAGGGAGAATCATTGCCTAATCAGACAGGCTCTTTCTCAAAGCTGGAGGGGGAGGGCGGCTATATGAGGAAATCCAGGGTAGGGATGAAAGAAGCAGAAAACATTTGGGTGAGGATCAATGGACAGAGGAAGAGAAATGATATTGTCATGAGATTATACTGGAGACCACTTGGACAGAGGAAGGTAACAAAATTGAAAAAACAAACCTGGCAAAGATGTAATAATGATGTGGGTGGGTTGGGATGTAGATACAAGTATCTGAGCTCTTTGTCAAAGCAGAATAATTGATACATTCCTGTTGGAGTTGGTCCTGACAAACAATCACTTCATCCCACTTAAAATAATTCACAAATACTCTAGTCTAATGCTTTAACCAGATGAGAATAATAAGTCTACTGAATCAAACTGCCAATTTATCCCCACAGTTATACCTGCTTTAAGGATATTTTTATTCTTCAAAAGATAGAAGTGCTAGGGACTGTTAATCCATCTAATTTTTTTTTTTCTGATTGAAATTAAGCAGATATCGATCTGTTTGCATGTTGTAACAATAACAACAAAAAGCTATTCTTTGGTTATTATTATTTTATTTTGTCTCTATGTCTCCAGCACTTGGCATAAAAGAGGCAAATGAGAAGTCCTTGTTGGACTGGACTGGATTGGATAAATGTTCTTTTATTAGATTCAGCCCAACGACCTCTCACCTCATCTTTCAAGGCTGTTGAGACATTGTTGGATCCCTATTCTTCCATCCTAACAAGATAGATACTCCTGTCATTGCATATTCGACAGGCCTATGCCTTCATCCAAATAGCAAGTGACCTTGAATCAAAAACAGAGCTCTAGGGACCTTTCTTGGAGACCAATCTTCTTCTTCTTCCCCCCCCCCCCCCCCTGAGGAAATCAGGGTTAAGTGACTTGCCCAGGGTCACAAATCTAGGAAGTGTTAAGTGACTGAGGTCAGATTTGAACTCAAGTCCTCTTGACTTCAGGGCTGGTGCTGTATCCACTGCACCACTTAGCTGCCCACTTTGCTTAGTCTTTGGATCCTGTCATTCAACCAAATCCAAAGCAACTAACTTATATGTCTCCATCTTATCCACAAAGATAGCATAAAAAAAAATCCACAAGGGATTTTATTTTCAAATGTCTAGTTGAAAATAAGATGTTAAGTACTTTGCCAGTTTTAAAACACAATAAAACTGTTAGCACTCATTATAGAAGTACAGACTACTATCTGCCTATAGTCTGCAAAATTCCCTTGATCTCCAAATCTAGTAGCTCTGTCAAAAATAGGAATGAGTTTAGTTTGGTATGACTTGTTCTTAATGAGAACATTCTGGATTTGTCATTTCCACTTCCCTTTCTAAATCCCCACGAACCATCTCTCTAATAATAGATTTTAGCTTTTTTTTTTTTTTTTTTTTTTTTTCCCCAGCAGGAATCCAAGTCAAGCTTACCAGCCCATAATTTGCAGAATCTGCCCTCTTCCCTTTTTTGAAAAACTCTGACTGTTCTGTCCCCAGTCCCATGGTCCCTCTTTCTTTCTCTATGGTTTCTCAAAGGTCACTCACAAACTCAGCAATCGTATGTGCTGGTTATGTCAGACCTCTGAGGTTCACCTTGGCTCCCACTTGATCTCATCAAAGACATCTAGGTACTTTCTTACCTTTTCCTCACTTATTTTGGGTTTCAATTTCCCATTATTCATACTTACCCTATTCTTCCCATTTTAAGTGGTTGATCTTGGAACAAAAAACAGAAGTGATGCCTTCAAGCAAGGATCTGAATCACCCTTTGGACTTCCTCTAAGCTCTCAGACAGAACCTCAAAGGCCCTTTTGGTTGTCAATGGCACCCAACCTTAGTCTTTCAGAGCTTTTTTCTCTTTAAGAAATTTATCTTAGGACCTTGCTAGGCAGAGGTATTGGGTTGTTTCATTGGTTCTTTGCTTTCCTGGAAGAATCTCTTTAGAGATTCTTTTTTTTCCTTCCTCCATCTCTCACTTTCTCTACATGGCAACAAATGCTGATTGAAGACTGATTTCTCACTGAAATTATTTCGATGCATTTCATTAACATTTTCTTCTTAGGAGCTTTCTATCTCTCAGGCCAAAGTCCCCAGTAGAATTATTGGCCATTAAACCCCACTTATCCTTTTTCTGAACCTGTAGAAGGCCAAAACTCTGGAGAAGTATACTTGAAACAAGGATACTTACAACAAAGTGTTAACTCAGTGGAATCGATGAAATGATGGTTCTCGAGTTCCCACATATACTTAGTACTTAGCATGGTGATGTAATGGCTCGATAATTCACACATACTCAGTGTGTTGTAATGATGATGTAATCATACCAAGGTATTTAAGGGCTGAGAGGACTGGAAATGAGACATTCCATCTTTGACCATCCTCCTGGTGGCACTCCTGCCTCCTGTACTCCTCCACTAAGATCAAGGCTGGTCTCGAGATCCTCCAGAGATCCAGCCCAAACAATAATGAACCCTTTAAAATATATTTCTCTCCTCTATCCAAAATTTTAAGATGGCATCATGGTCACTTGTTTCAAAGGTTCCCATCATCCTATTCTTTGGAAAATTATTATTTAACATTGTTAGTGGAGTTGTGAACAGATCAACCATTTTGGAACTCAATATGGAACCATGCCCTAAGAACTATCAAACTGCATACAGCAATATCTCTATTGGGTCATAAGAGATCATGAAAAAGGGAAAAGGACCCACATGTGCACAAATGTTTGCTACAGCTTTTTTTTTTTTGTAGTGGTAAGATACTGGAAATAGTAAATGCCCATCAGTTGGATATATTTTTATTCTAGATTATTGTTCTATAAGAAACAAATTAACAGGCTGACTTTAGAAAGGCCTGGAAAAACTTAACAGGTACTGATGCTAAGTGAAGTGAGTAGAACCAAGAAAACATTGTACACAGCAACAACAAGATTATTCGATTGATTATGATGGCCGTGGCTCTTTTCAAGAGCAAGGTGATTCAGGCCAGTTCCAAGGGAGAGGGCCATCTGCATCCAGAGAAAGAACTGTGGGGACCGAGTGTGGATCACAACATAGTGTTTTTGCTTTTTTTGGTTGTTGTTTACCTGCTTTTTGTTTTCTTTCTCATTTTTTTTCCTTTTTGATCTGATTTTTCTTGTGTAGCCTGATAAATGTGGGGATATGTACAGAATAATGCACATGTTTAACATATATTGGATTGCTTGTTGTCTAAGGGAAGAGGTGGAAGAAGGGAGGGAGAAAAAATTTGCAACACAAGGTTTTGCAAGGGGAAATGTTGAAAACTATCTATGCATATATTTTGAAAATAAAAAGCTTTAAAAATAAAAAAATATTTAAAATATGTTTTATTTATGTACTTTGTCCTTATATTATTTATGGGCTAGGGAAACAAAACCCTACTAACTCTGCCCCCACATTCCTCCAGGCTGAACTCTTTCTTGTGAGAAAGAATGAAAATTAAGCAACACATCCGAGATAGTGACCACGTCTGACTGTATATAATACATTCTGAGCTTGTAGTAATCAGCTTCTCTGCTCTGAGGAAAGGTTTAGGTTTTGGTTTCTGTTTTTTTGATCTTCCAATGGTTTTCATTTCTCAGCAGTCTTTCTTTCTTTCTTTTTTTTTTTTTTTTTTTGAAATTTGAAAAAAAAAAACATAAAAGGAAAACAGAACAGAACAGAACAGACCAGAACATTGTCATGTGTCCAGCAGAACATCTGGGAGGATTAAAAATATGTAACAATAAATTTCCAGTTAAAGAAAGGATATATAATAGCAGAAATTATATTCATGAGTGTCCGTCTTTTCTTTGCTTCCCTGTAAGTTGTTCTTTTGTTCTCTAGCAGTCCTTTTTATTTTTATTTCTTTTCTTCTTTTTCTTTCTTTCTTTCTTTCTTTCTTTCTTTCTTTCTTTCTTTCTTTCTTTCTTTCTTTCTTTCTTTCTTTCTTTCTTTCTTTCTTTCTTTCTTTCTTCCTTTCTCTCTCTCTTTCTTTCTTTCTTTCTTTCTTTCTTTCTTTCTTTCTTTCTTTCTTTCTTTCTTTCTTTCTTTCTTTCTTTCTTCCTTTCTCTCTCTTTCTTTCTCTCTTTCTTTCCCTCTTTCTTTCTTTCTTTCTTTCTTTCTTTCTTTCTTTCTTTCTTTCTTTCTTTCTTTCTTTCTTTCTTTCTTTCTTTCTTTCTTTCTTTCTTTCTTTCTTTCTTTCTTCCTTTCTTCTTTCTTTCTCTCTTTCTTTCTCTCTTTCTTTCTCTCTTTCTTTCTCTCTCTCTCTCTCTCTCTCTTTCTTTCTTTCTTTCTTTCTTTCTTTCTTTCTTTCTTTCTTTCTTTCTTTCTTTCTTTCTTTCTTTCCTTCTTCCTTCCTTCCTTCCTTCCTTCCTTCCTTCCTTCCTTCCTTCCTTCCTTCCTTCCTTCCTTCCTTCCTTCCTTCCTTTCTTTCTCCTGAAGCAATTTGGGGTTAATTGACTTGCCCAGGGTCACAAAAAGTATCAAATGTTAAATGTCTGATGCTAGATTTGAACTCAGGTCCTCCTGACTTCAGAAGGTCTCTATTTACTACACCAACTAGCTACTCCCTAGCAATTTTTTTTTTTTTTTGAAAGGGGTGTATCAGGAGGACTAGCACCTCTGACGTGAGAGATGCCAAGCCCTTTCCGGAACTTCTCATACCCCTTTGATGTCCATCTTTTATCCAACTCTCACCTATGGCTCCAAGAAGCACAGCAGCCACACACATCAGCAGTCAGGCTTGTAATGTAGGTTGAGAATAACCAAAGAGCAACCTGTTGGTGAGTTAGATGGTATCTACTCCTAGCATCTGAAGACTTCCCTTAGGGGAATGAGCAGATAAGAATAATTTATTTCAATGGCCAGGTAGCAGATGCTGTGGAGGATGAGAGCTTGGTCAGAAATTGACCCTCCACTGCATCTTGGACCATCGCCAGTCATCTTGACCCTTGTCTAGCTGCTGGACTTCAATGACTGGAAAAGAGAGTAAGATTGATGACTTTGTGCAATTCTGCCTCGCTTAAATCCAATTCACCCATGAATCAAGACATCTTCCATCCTCTGAGAACAAGGGACAAGCAACAGCTGTTCTTTCAGTGCTTCCTCTTTTCATTTCCATTGTTTTACTCATGCTAATCTTATTCTCTTTGTTCTCTTTTTTTGCCATTTGATGTCAGTTCATATAAATCGAAATCTGCTTCTTCGAATTCCTCCTAGTTGTGGTTTCTTGCTACGTAGTGCGATTCCATGACAACTGTATAGGAAAGATTTTTCTCCCCAGTCACTCCTGTTGATGGTTGTCCTCTTTGTTTCCACTTCTTTACTCTCATGAAAAGTACTATTGTGATAATTCTGGTGTACTTCAGGATGTATTGGTAAATGTCTCATAACTGATTCTCAGTGCGTGGGGGGGAGAAGATGAAGAAAAGAAGGAGCAGGAGTGCATACACAGCACACTTTTTAGTTTAATCTGCATCATTACTATTTCTCCATAACTTTCTTAAGTCTAGACTATTTAAAAGAACAATAAAGGAAGGCCTGATGTATGGGCTTTGCCATTTTTCGGAGGTGTGATTGCTCATTCTGAAAATATAACAGTTGGCGTCAAGAGCTGCTTTGAGTTGTGACTCAGACACACCCCATTACATATTTGACTTTAATCTCTTCTACCTTTGATTGCCTATATGCACGGTAGTGGTAGGAACTACCACACAATTGATAGCAGAGTCAGAATCCAGAAAGATTTTGACAGATAAGTAAGAGAGCATTGGCCTGAATTTAATTTGATGAAATTCAGTAAAAATAATTGTAAAGCCTTGTATTTAGGTTCAAAAAATTAAGTTCACAAGTATAAGATGTGGCAGTATGTCAATGAAAAAGATCTGGGGGTCTAAGTGGGCAGCAAACTCATTATGAGGAAGCATTTTAAAAAGCTAGTGGAAGACTAAAGTTAAAAAGAGCCAATACTGTTTCCAGGGGATCTGGGGAAGGGCTAATAAGTGCCTCTTCTTTTTCCACTAAGGAGCCTCTCTGCTCTGACTCCATATGTTTGCCCAGGTCTCTAATGAGAGGGATTAGGGTCCCTTTCCATATTTTTCAACTGTTCAATTCCATACCAGCAACCCAGTGACAGATAGTTGTCCAGTCATTTCAGTTGCGTCCAGTTCTTTGTGATCCCATTTAGGAATTTCTTGACAAAGCTACTGAACCATTTGTCATTTCTTCCTCCAGCTTGTATTTTAGATAAGGAAACTAAGGCAAACAGAATACAGTGACTTGCCCCTTTGCCCAGGGCCACAAAACTAATAGTGAACTCAGGTCCTCCTGACTCCAGACCTAACACTATCCACTGTGCTGCCTAGCCGCTCAACATGACAAATTACTTTTTTTTTTTTTTTTTTTTTGAAAAATACTGGTAAG
>NC_133619.1:638453725-638479522 GCF_048593235.1 Sminthopsis crassicaudata | reverse complement strand
CCTTTCCTTTCCTTCCTTCTTCTTTCTTTCTTTCTTTCTTTCTTTCTTTCTTTCTTTCTTTCTTTCTTTCTTTCTTTTTTAAATCAAATCTCTTTTTGTATTCAAGCCTAGTACTGGTTTTATTAGGTCAAAGTCTAAGCACGAATTTATAGCCCTTTGAGACCAGATCATATCTTTTCATTATTTATCAATGGGGCATGGCTCTTATTTTTATTTATTTTTTAAATAAATTTGACTCAGTTCCCAGTTCTCAGTGTTTGAGAAATGAGGCCTTATCATTGAAGCTTGCTTCAAAAATCTTTTTTATAATTACTATCACTAATTGTTCCCCCCCCCATTTATTCTCTCTTCTTTCACTCTGTCCCTCCTCAAAAATGTTTTGGTACTGACCCCTCCCTCCCCCAATATGCCCTCTCTTTTATTACTCTCCCCGCTTCCTATATCTCATTCCCTTCTTATTTTCCTGCAGGATAAGATAGATTTCTATACCCCTATTATATGTATGTTATTTCCTGTTTGAGCCAATTCTGATGAGAGTAAGATTTACTCACTCCCCCTGTCCTCTTCCTCTTTCCTTCCACCATAAAAAGCTTTTTCTTGCCTCTTTTTTATGGCAGATAATTTCACATTTATGATGGAGTTAAACGCTGTCTTCTTGGAGATGGATGAATTATCCTGCTGGTAAAACCTGGGGAGTTCTCACTTTTCACGTAGTCACTTCTGAATTTTCACATCATTTTTTAAAAAAATTAATTTTATAATTATATATTTTTTGACAGTACATATGCATGGGTAATTTTTTTTTTTTTTTTTACATTATCCCTTATACTCACTTCTTTTCCGAATTTTCCTCTCCCTCCCTCTACCCCTCCCCTAGATGACAGGCAATCCCTGTTAAATGTTTCACATCATTTTTGACAAACCAGTCTTGACGTTCATGATTGTTCTGGCCCAGATGAGTAAATGCAGGATTGCACACCAAGTCTCTGAAAGCTGGTGATTCCTTTTCTAGTCTACTGTTGACAACTTATCCACAAGAACAAAGAACAGAAAAGAGAAGGAGCTGGAGAACAGCAAAACAAACAAATCAGAGAAAAACATAACACAATCTTTTCTACAGCCTTCAGCCCTGCAAGGGAAGGAGGAGGAGCTTCTAAATTCTTCTCTTTTGAGGGTTCTCTTCTTTGGATTTGACCAAAATCCTCTTTCTCTTGTCCATACATTTCCTAATCATGTCCTTATCTTATTCTAGGATCGAAATTAAAATATTTAAATCTTGCTGTTGAAAAACACTCTCCATGCACAGTGGCACACTATGGGCTGGTTACTGAATCTGTCACCCTCACTTTCCTCACTTATTCAATGGGAATGGGAATGCCTATAGTACTTACTTTCTAGATTTGTTGTGAAGATCACATGAGATAATATCTGCAAAGGGTTTTATAAGTATAAAAACTATATAAAAGTAAACTATAATTGATCTTTAAAAAATCCCCAAACAAAAACAACTCTGCTTCCTTCCTTTTCTCTCCCAGACCATAGTTTGGTTTCTCCTTGCATTTTCTTTCTTACTTAGCCTGAGACTCCAGATTCTAACTTTTTGGAGTCCATTTTCTTTGCTTTCCCTTATTCTTCTAATATTGATTTCCCAGCCAGAACAATCTCTTCCACCTTTGTGTTTATCTCATAGGCTGAATTCTATTTCACAAATTCCATATCATGGAGAGAACCATCTGTATCCAGAAACAGGTCTGATATATGGAATCACAACATAGTATTTTCACCTTTTTTTGTTGTTTGTTTGTCTTTTTTTTTCCTTTTCAATTTGATTTTTCTTGCGCAGCACGATAAATGTGGAAATATGTATAGAAGAACCATACATGTTTTTTTTTTCTTTTTTTTTTTTCCCCCGAGGCTGGGGTTAAGTGACTTGCCCAGGGTCACACAGCTAGGAAGTGTTAAGTGTCTGAGACCACATTTGAACTCAGGTCTTCCTGACTTCGGGGCTGATGCTCCTGTGCCACCTAGCTGCCCCAGAACCATACATGTTTAACATATATTGGATTACTTGTCTAGAAGAGGGGAACAGGGAAAGGAAAGGAAGAAAAAATTTGGAACACAAGGTTTTTCAAGGGTGAGTGTTAAGAACTACTTTTGTGTGTATTATGAAAATAAAAAGCTATTTTTTTCTTTATTTTTTTAAAGCTATTATTAAAAAAAAAACAAATTCCATATCATTTGAACAGGAAAAAAAAATTCAGCATGTCTAGAGAAGCATAATAATGTCGGTGAAGGTTGAGTCTATGTCATCAAGGACATGGGCAGGGGCAGTTAGGTGGTACAGTGGAAAGAACTAGTATCAAGAAGACCTGGATTTAGTCCCAATTGATCAGTAACAAACAGAACCAGCTACATCCAGAGAAAGAACACTGGGAAATGAGTGTGGACCACAACATAGCATTTCCACTCTTTGTTATTGTTTGCTTTCACTTTTGTTTTTCTTCCTAGGTTATTTTTACCTTCTTTCTAGATCTATTTTTTCTTGTGCAGCAAGAGAACTGTATGAATAGGTATACATATATTGTATTTAACATATACTTTAACATATTTCACATGTATAGGACTACCTGCTATCTAGGGGAGGGGATGGAGGGGAGGAGACAAAAAGTTGGAACAGAAGTTTTTGTAAGGGTCAATATTGAAAAATTACCCATGTGTATGTTTTGTCAATAAAAAGCATTATTAAAAAAAAAAAGAAGACCCGGATTTAAATTCAGTCTCAGACCTTAGAAGTTGTATGACCTTGAACAAATCATTTAAGCTCTGTCTGCCTCAGTTTTCTTAACTGTAAAATAGGGAAAACAAGACCTCCTTCTTTTGAGAGTTGTTCTGGAGATCACATAATATATTTGTTAAATATTTAGCATAGTGGCTGGCACATAGTAGGTGCTATATAAATGCTAGCTCATATCATCAGCTACCATCTATACTGTCGGATCCAGAAGGCAGAACAGGAGCAGTAGTGGTGGTGGAGGGAAGAATTGCAAAGGGCAAAATTTGGATTTAGCAATAGGAAAAGTTCCCTAACCATGAGAATTATCCAGAATCAAGATGATCCTGTTTTAGGCAGTAGTGGTAGGTTAACCTTCACTGGAGGTCCTTAAGTAAAGGTTGTGGAGCTTCTTTTTGGATACAGCTTAGACTAGAATGACAAGACAGTTGGTCTCTCCCAACTGTCAAATTTTGTGACTCTTCTCCTGTGAGATTACTAGATCAAAGGGTATGTACAGGTGAGTCACTTTTCTTGTGTAATTCCACAGTGATACCCAGAAGTATGTGGCTTATTTGGCTCATTCCAAAGTCAAATCTGGAAAGGGTAAAAAGGCCCTCAGATCTCATATGTCCTTTGGCTAAAAATTCATTAACTACAGGATTAGCTTTATTTAATCTTAGAAAAAATGCAAAAACTCACACCCAAATCCTTAAAACACCCTTCTTTCTTCTACAATGGACCTCACACTTCCCAGAACCTACCATTTTCTTTCTTTCTTTTTTTTTTTTTCCTGAGGCTGGGGTTAAGTAACTTGCCCAGGGTCACACAGCTAGGAAGTATTAAGTGTCTGAGACCAGATTTAAACTCAGGTCCTCCTGAATTCAAGGCTGGTGCTCTATCCACTTTGCCACCTAGCTGCCCCCAGAACCTACCATTTTCACAATATTTGTGCTAGACTCTGTGACTGAGATTTTCTTACTGGGGAAAGCAAGTGGGACCAATGGAAGACTGGCCCTTTCTCAAGTACCTGTACAGTCCATATAACTCACAATGCTTGTAAAAAGCAAGAGTTTAGGGCAGCTAGGTGGCTCAGCGGATAGAGCACCAGCCTTGAATTCAGGAGGACCCGAGTTCAAATCTGGTCTCAGACACTTAACACGTCCTAGCTGTGTGACCCTGGGCAAATCACTTAACCTCAGCCTCAGGAAAAAAAAAAAAAAAAAAAAAGCAAGAGTTTACTCCTCCACACTCAAGCTCTGACCCTTAGCATTCCTTTGTGTCAAGATTCTCTGGGTGAGTCCAGGAATTCCTCTCCTTGGTCCATAAATTCTTCCATGATCTCACCTTTGCCACTCCTTTCTTGCCTTGAGCTTGTATCCTCAGGTCTCCAGGTTAGCCCAGATCTGTCTTATTGCTCTGGCCCTGCCTTCATCTGTTTCTATGTCAGGGATGGAGGGAGTAAGGGGGAGAGGGAAAAAAGAGAGGGCTAGGGATCTTGTCTTTATTGGATTGGTTTTTAACATTAAGACTTCTCTGTCTTTACCCCTTTGTTATTATTGCTGAGTCATTTCAGCCAGATCTAACTCTTCATAACTCCATTTGGGATTTTCTTAGCAAAGAAACTGAAGTGGTTTGCCATTTCCTTCTCCAGCTTATTTTCCAGAAGAAGAAATTGGGACGCACAGAGTGAAATGACTTGCTCAGGGTCATAGAGCTCGTGAGTGTCTAAGTCTGGTTTTGAATTTAGGTCCTCCTGACTTCAGGCCTGATGCTCTAGCCACGGCTCCATCTAATTACCTCCTCTTTAAACTTCTTTTAAAGGCTAAGGGTGTAGACTGGATGTTCTAAAAAGCCATTATAAATCAAGCGGTTATTTTTAATATGTTGTTAAAGGGGCAAAGAGCAAAGAGGTAATCTTATCTACGAAGTTTTGTCAGTTTTGTCAAGGAGGTTCTACGAGGTCCCTTCTAATCCCAACCTCTCCCTTTAGTGTAGTTCCCATGGGAACACTCAAATACAGATTGAAAAAGCCTGTACATTGATGGGGACGAGATGGGGAGAAGTTCCTGGGAAAAGTCTTTTCTAGAAAGTCGGATTTGATGTGAGTCTTGAAGGAATATCAGGAGTGATATCAGAACACTGTACATAGTCAAATCCAGACCACACCTAGAATACTATGTTGAGTTCCAGATGTCACATTCTAGAAAGGAGGCTGATGAGCTGGAAAGTGTCCAGATTAGGGTGACCTGGTTGGTGAGAGGACTAGGGAGATTGACTGAATGGAGGATCTTACGCTTGGAGAAGAGATGAGAGGCAAGGGAAGGAGAGGACAGATCATGACAGTCTCCAAGTATGTGTCACTTGGGAAGGAACTAGACATGTTGGGCCTCTGCAGGCAGAACAAGAGGCCGTGGGTGGATAGGGCAGAGCAACAGATTTCAACTTGATGCAGGGAGAAAGCTCTTAAAGGCTCGGGTTGTTTCTAGTGGGTTCCTGCTCGCTGGAGGCCGACTGGCTCCGTAACAGCTGTGCTGTGGAAAGGAATCACCAGAGTTCAACTAACTGTCCCTCCAGGTTCCATCTGACTCCGGCCCGTGGTCAGTAAGGGCTGTATTTCTGAAGTTTTTCAGCCTTAGATGGTAAGATTCCACTTTCTTATCATGTCAAAGACTGGGCTTCCTTCTTGGAGTGAGACCAATACTGAGTCATTCCTGACGATCTCCACCTTCCCCACCCTAATACCACAAACCTCCACAGCCCCCAGGATCAGGGAGAGGGGGGGAGGAGGAAGTAACAGTAAAATTTGCATTTTTCTGGGAACAAGCTCCATTCTGCCCGCTCCACCCTAGATCTTCTCCATCAGCACCCTATGTCTGAAGCGCCTCACGTGTTATTGATGGGAGGCCTTCCTAGTGCCAGTCACAGTTTCCAAAGTTTCCAGCTTAGGCCACAGCGCGAATTTATATAGCACCTACTATGTGCTAGTCACTATGCTAAATATTTAACAAATACATTATGTGATCCTCAGAACAACTCTCAGAAGAAGGAGGTCTTATTTTCCTCATTTTATGGTTAAGAAATTGTGCACCGGCACTAGGAAGGTCTCCCATCAATAAGAAAATGGGCATTTTATTTGCAAATTGGAAGTGGGGAAAAAGCCTTCCCTGCTAGCCCCTCTTGGCAATATCCAGTTAGAGAGTAGCTAAGGAGTCAGGGGTATTATGGGATACATTTGAGAAAAAAGCACTTTAAAAACCTTTAAAGCCCTATGTAAATGTCACTTATCATCATCATCATCATCATCATCATCATCATCATCATCATCATCACCATCTTATTACCAGGCCTCTAGTATGGTGACACCTTCACTCCTTGAACTT
The DNA here is from genome assembly GCF_048593235.1 of Sminthopsis crassicaudata. NCBI lineage: Eukaryota > Metazoa > Chordata > Mammalia > Dasyuromorphia > Dasyuridae > Sminthopsis > Sminthopsis crassicaudata. Next base: position 638,473,369 of record NC_133619.1, on the reverse strand, counting down.
TCTACTGCATCTCTGCTGGGTGCTCACCATGTTTATAGAGTAACACTGGCATCAGCTGGTAAATATTTAACAACTAGGCTGGAGTGGGGATTAAAAGCACAGAACACTTGAGTTTAAGTCACATTATTAGCATTTTCTTAAGTCTAGACAATTCACAAAACAATAGATCAAGGCCTGATTTATAGTAATTGTGGATTTCTGGACACTCACCCTGCAAGTTTGGAGCTGACCTTGGTACAGCCCTGTTAAGAAGCAAATCTAGCGGGAGGCATTCTAAAAACTTAAGGTGGGGTCACCTTGGGTGTCTCCTGTACTCGTTGATTCCAGACCTCCCCATTCCCTTTGTTGGAAGCTTCCCTTTTCTTCCTGGCCAGCTGGGTGGTGATGGATCCTGCTGGGTAAGGAGAGTCCATGTCCTGATGCTTGAGTCTGGTGCCTCATTCTGGACTCAGGACCTTTAGGGAAGATTAGGGTTACTGGTCGCTGCCCCAAGTTCCATCACTCCCTTACTGTTGTTGGACACCATGGTCTGAAATGGAACATGCTAGGGCCAGTTTGTCTAGGAGTCTAGTTTGCCCCCCACCCAACTTTCCTCTCCCTATTCTCTGTGTCATAACTCTTTTTTCTTCCATGGCTTTATAATCCTCATCTACTTCTTCTGTCTGCTGTGTATGTGTATGCGTGTGTGTGTGCGTGTGTGTGTGCATGTGTGCGTGTGTGTGTGTGTGTGTGTGTGTGTTATGTGTAGGAGTAGGGGAGCAGGAGATTTTAAAAATATAATAGAATATTTAATAATTAATTATATATCATTATTTTTATCATCATATATTATAATATTATACATTAATTATATAATTATATCTATCTATATATATTACATATAATAAAATATAAATTATAATTATTAGTTATAAAAATTATATATATGAGTTCCATGTTCCTGGAAGCTCAGAAGCAGCACCTCCATTGGGAACCAAAGATAATGTAGATACACCGAGGAAAAGCAGCTTTGAAGCTCTACAAGGAATCTAGCAGAAAAGCTTCCCCAAGCTTAAGGGAACTCTGTGAGAACATAATATTTTCTTTATACTTTATACTTTAATCTTTATACTTTCTCAGGAGAGAACAATCAATCAACCATGAGTATAAACTAAATAAGAAAAAGGCCAAGTAATTGATTATAGGCTTCAGTGAAAGATTGAAAAAATCCTTGGTCAATTTAGAAATCCTCAAAAATCAAGGGCTCCTGAGTGGTTCAGTGGATAGTGCATCAGATCTGAGGTTCAGGAAGACTCATCTTCCTCAGTTCAAATCTGATTTCAGACACATACTAGCTGTGTGACCCTGGGCAAGTCACTTCACCCTGTTTGCCTCAGTTTCCTCATCTGTAAAATTGAGTTGGAGAAGGAAATTGCATATCACTCTAGTGTCTTTGTCAAGAAAGCCCCAAATGGAGTCACAAAGAGTTAGATGCAACTGATGAATAGCAATGGAAGCCATTGAATGAATAAAATGATGCTATTTGGGATATGTGTTTAGATTAGTTGAGGGCCTTTGGCTATACCTTCTGGGGCCTGAATTAAACCAGTCAGTCAATTTACAATCAGATATGTGGCATCTGCTAACATAGCAGAGAAATGCTTTGGTCAGTTGCCTGATAGATGGAATCACTTGGGGAGTTGGAAGAGAAGAAAAAGTTGGACTTTGAACTTGACCCTCTCATCTCATCCTCCCCCCACCAAAGGAGGACTTTATGAACTTTGCAGGGTTACTGTCAGTGGCCTAGCCCTATTCATGTTCCTGGAACATCAGAAATAGCACTTGTTGGGAGCCAGACAAACCAGACACAGCAAAGAAAAGCAGCTTTGAGACTCCACAAGTAAGAAAAGCTGCCTCAGGCTTAAGGGAACTTAAAAAGAAGATCCATAAAGGGGAGAAAAGCTCTTTCAGGAATCAGGAGCTGTTTCTCCTTTTCTGAATGAGCGCTCAGATTAAGTCCGTATTTTCCTGGTCTCTGAATTTAGTTATGGGAGAGAGTTCCATTGACTTGGGGGGGGTATTTATAGCAATTGTTCTTATAATATAAAGTAGATACCTTCTAATAAAAGCCAAGTGAGTCTTGCTCACTAATAGATATTAACTGATGATCATGGGGGGAAGAAGGCATGGTTGTGGAGGCTCAAAATTTATAGCACTATTATCTATCTTTCAATTCTAGGAGATCCTTCAGAGTACCCTAGAATTGAGACACACACACACACACACACACACACACACACACACAGAGAAAGAGAGACAGACAGAGAGACACACAGAGAGAGATAGAGACAGAGAAAGAGAGAGAAAGAGAGAGACAGAGAGACAGAGAGAGAGAGTGAGAGAGAGAGAGAGAGAGAGAGAAGGAGGAGAGAGAAAGAGACAGAGAGAGACAGAGAGAGAGAGAGAGAGAGAGAGAGAGAGAGAGAGAGAGAGAGAGAGAGAGAGAGAGAGAGAGAGAGAGAGAGAAGGAGAGGGAAACAGAGACACACACACACACAAAGAGAGACAGAGACAGAGAGAGACAAAAAGAGACAAGAAACAGAGAGAGCTAGAGAGAAGAGACAGAGACACACAGAGAGATAGATATATACAGAGAGACAGAGAAACAGAAAGACACACACACACAGACAGAGAGACAGAGAGAGAGAGAGAGAGAAGAGAAATTAGACACTTCCCACCTGGTCCAAGATATTAGAACCAAGAGCAGTGGGGAGAAGTTACAAAGTGAGAAATAGAGGCTTGAAGTCAGAAAAGCTTCCTGACTATGAGAGCTGTTCAAAGTTGCTACCACAAGAGAAGTACTAAGTTTTCTTCTCATTGGAGGCTGGAAGTTCACTTGAACTGAATCTTATATAGGAAGTTTTTTGTTTTTGTTTTTTAATTTCTCACTATACTAGACCAGGGATTCTTAGCCTTTTTATGTCCTAGACTCCCTTGGCAATCTGTTGAAAGCTGTCCACCCCTTCTCAGGATCCTGTTTTGAAATACACAAAGGAAAACAAGCCCATTGAAATATAAAAGCATTTAGCACAGTGGCTGCACATGGTAGGAGATTGATAAATATTTACTGATTGATGTAAAAATTATTTTTTTTATTTTTACTTTCAGTTACATAGTTTTTTCATCCTTCTACCTGCCTTCAACCCAATAGGATGGCAAGAAATATAATACCTTTTATGCATATGAAGTCATGCAAAACATATTTCCACAATAACCATGTTGTTAAAAAAAAAAGGAAGTCAAAAAATAAATAAGGAAAAAATATGCTTCAATCTGTAGAGTCCAAAACTTCTCTCTCTGGGGTTAACTGGCATTTTTGATCATGGTGTTATTGAGTTGTTTTGGTCATATCCCACTATTTGTGACCCTACTTGGAATTTTCTTGGCAAAGACACTGGAGTGATTTTCCATTTACTTCTTCAGTTCATTGTACAGATGAACAAACTGAAGCAGACAGACTTGAATGTTTGCTTCACGTCACACAGCTAGTAAATATCTGAGCAGGTTTGAACTCTGGGAGATGAGTCTTCCTGACTCCAGACCTGACGCTCTATTCACTGCCCCACACTATTCACTGCCCCACTTAGCAGCCTTTGGCTTTTGAGGACTTCTAATTCAATCAAGGACCTTTCAAACATTGTCTAAGGCCTATGGATTGCTTGGCCTTTTTCTTATTTAGTTCATACTTGTGACTGCCTTTTCTCACTTGAGAAATTATAGAGGCTCAGCCTGTCAGCCACTTTGATTAAGCGGAAGAGCAAAGAGATAGGTTTACAACCAAGAATCAGCTACCCAGCAAAAGTGAACATAAGCCTTCAGGGGGAAAATGGGCATTTAATGAAATAGAGGGCTTTGAAGCATTCTAGATGAAAAGAGCAGAGCTGAATAGAAAATCTGACTTTCAAATACAAGATGCAAAAGAAGCAGAAAAGAGAAATCATAAGGGATTTGATAAGATAAAATTTCATATTCCTACATGGGAAAGTGATATTCATAACTCCTAAAAATCATTCTCATTATTAGGGCACTTAAAAGGAGTATACATAGATAGAAAGCACAGGTGTGAGTTGAATATGATAGTATGATTATCTAAAAAAAAAAAAAATTAAGGCTTGAGAAGGAAGAAAACATGGGGAAAATAGGAAAGAGAGAGGTAGAATGGGACAAATTATCTGACATAAAAGAGGCCTGAAAGAGATTTTACAGGGAAAGGGGAAATGGGGGAAGAAAGGAGGGGAGCACATGAACCTTATGCTTATCAGAATTGGATCAAAGAGGGAATAATATACACACTCAGTTGGGTACTTCATCTGGAAAGTAAGAAGGCAAGGAGATAAAAGAAGGTGTGGGAAAGCTAATAGAAAGGAAAACAGTTTGAGAGGTAAAGTTAGAAGCAAAACACTTTTGAGGATGGACAGGATAGGAGAATGAGAGCATGAGAGAGAGACAGAGACAGAGAGAAAGAGGTAGAGATAGAAACAGAGAGAGATAGACACAGAAAGACAGAGACAAAGAGAGACAGAGAAACAGAGAGAGAAAGAAAGAGTGGGAGAGAGAAAGAGACAGACAGATAGAGACAGAAACAGAAACAGAGAGACAGAGAAAGAGAAACGGAGTAAATAGGATGGATGAAGGGAAATACATAGTCGGTAATCATTATTGTGAAAAATTTCTTTTACCATGAGCTTCTATGAGAAAACTTCATTTCTCAAACATATAGGAAATGGAGTAAAATTTGTAGAAATAAGAGCTGTTCCTTAATTGATAAAATAGTCAAAGAATATGAATAGGCAATTTTTAGACAAAGTAATAATCAAAGCTAACTATGAAAAAAAGCTCTGAGTCACTGTTGATGAGATAACTGCAAATTAAAATAACACTGAATTATTACCTCACATCTGTGTGATAGGTTAATATGACAGAAAACTGACAAATGTGGGAGGTAACGTGGGAAAATTAAAACACTAATGTACTACTGGTGAAGTATATTGACTCACTCATTCTGGAGAACAATTTGGAATTGTGCCCAAAGGGCTATAACACCATGCATATCCTTTGATTAAGCAATACCATTACCAGATCTGTACCCTAAAGAAATAATAAAAAATAAAGCAAAAAGGAAAAAGATCTCCATGTACAAAAATATTTATAGCATCTCTTTTAGTGGTGGCAAAGAACTGGAAATTGAGGAGAGGACCATCAATTGAGGAATAGCTGAACAAATTGTTTACGAATTTGATGGAATATTATTGTTTTCTCTTTCGATTTGTTTTTGTTGTTGTTGTTGTTTTATTTTGTTTTTTATTAATTTTTATAATTATAACATTTTCTTTTTTTTCTTTTTTTTTCTTTTGAAAAATAAACAAATCATTTAATTTATGACATGTTTGAGAACAAAGTTAAGGACAAGATGATTGGCACTTTTTGTCTCCCTTCTCCACCAGGTGGAGAGGCCCAAGGGGGGGGTGGAAGGGTCAGTCAATAGCCCTCAGATGCAGATGGAGTGATGGCATTGGTGGGATGGGAGAAGCTCTTGAAGCATCAGGTGACGTGGAGGCTAAATAAGGCGCCAAAGAATGAAGCCCTTGAGAATACTATGGTGTTTGGGCACCACTCCCCCAACCTCAGGAGAGAAGGTTCCCAGGGGAAGTCTAGGTGGGGGGCTGAAGCAGTTTTCTTCAGGGAAAAGATTCCCAGAAACCTCCCCCCATCTGTCCAAATGTAATGGGGGTGAGGAACATAACCATGCTGGGTCAGGTCAATTCCTTTTCCAGCAACATTTATCCAGACACGAACACTGTTCCAACAAAAGGCTTAAAACATAGCCAAACAACAAGGCACTATGGATAGGACCTGCAGAAACCAAATGGGCCACAAAGACACTCCCAACAGGGCCTACCGCAAACAACAGCAGGAAGATCTTCCTGTGCCCCTATTCACCCCCAAAGGGAGGTTAGAAAGCAAGAGTGAGAGGCAGAAAAGGTCAAAATGGGGCCAGAACTCTGCCTCCTCCCAGGGCCCAGAAGGAGCCCTCAGTTCTGGAGACGGAAGGGGTTGTCATCACCTGCCTGCATGAAATAGTAGAAAAAGGCCAGAAAAAGAGCGAAACCAAGAAAGAGAAGGAACTGGACCCAACCATTCTGCCATTCCTTCCAATCTCAGCCCCATAGCCTTGACCAGCTCTAATAGCCTGACGGGCTTCCACCCCTGAAGGCTGGGTGTACCAGCGGAAAGTTGGGGAGGTTGAGGAAACTGGAGTGGAAGATGAGACCATTGGACCAGAATAGAAGGATGAGTCAGGGCTCGAGTCAGGAATGGATCGGTAGTAAGAAACATGCTGGTAGGCACCGCTGCCCTTGCTGTAGTAGAGTGGGTCAGTGTCCACGTTCTCCTCCTGGGCTGAAGGACAGAGAATATTCTCTCTTATCCGCTGGCGTATATGGTAGGTAGGCCCTGTGGCACTCTCACTGCCGGGTCTTGTGGAGGGCAGGGTCTCCAGGAAGCTGGTCTTGGCCTTGACTATTGGATTGGCTGAGGCATCATCAAATTCCCCATAAGTCTTGGTAGTTGAGTAACTCTCTTCATAGTAATTGTCAAAGTCAATATCTTCCAGGGATCCATCTTCCTCCTGGTTGGAATCATAAGCTTCGCTCTCAAAATCCTCTGAGTGTTGGTAAGTGCCGATGGTCCCAGGGGCAAGCTTGGTTCTCTGGCTCTCATATTCGTAGATTTTCTTCTCATACAATTTTCGGGTGGAACCCACTATGGGCCCGTGAGGGATGTTGTAGAGCTTGAGCATGCGGGAGAGCTCCTCATCTGACAGGCGACGGTAGTCCTCCATCTGGATACCGCTCAGTGAGAGACCGGCGATCGCGCCTCAGCCAGGAAGAGAAACAGCGTCGGCGGGCAGCAGAGCGAGCAAGGGCGAACGAGTCTATAACATTTTCTTTGACAGTACATATGCATAGGTAAAATTTTTTTTTTACAACATTATCCCTTGTATTCCCTTCTGTTCCGAGTTTTTCCCCTCCTTCCCTCCACCCCCTCCCCTAGATGGCAGGCATTCCCATACATATTAAATATCTTATAGTTTATCCTAGGTACAATATATATGTGCAGAACCGAATTTTGTTGTTGTTGTTATTGCAAAGGAAGGATTGTATTCGCAAGATAAAAATAATCTGGGAAGAGAAACAAAACAAAACAAAAACAAAACAAAAAAACAATGCTCACAGTTTACACTCATTTCCCAGTGTTCCTTTTCTGGGTGTAGCTGATTCTGTCCATCATTGATCAATTGGAATTGGATTAGCTCTTCTGTATGTTGAAGATATCCACTGATGTATTGTGATTCAAGAAACAATAAGGAGAACACTCTCAGAAAAACATGGAAAGACATGAAGTGATGCAGAGTGAAATTACCAGAACCAGGAGAACATTGTATGCAATAATAGCAATATTGTATGATGATCTACTATGAATTATTTAGCTCAGCAATACAATGCTCCAAGACAATTCTGTAGGTCTTAATGATGAAAGATGCAGTTCGTCTCCAGAGAAAAAGCTGATAGAACTTGAATGCAGATCAAAGATAACTTTTTTTTTTTTACTTTATCTTTCTTGTGTGTGTGTGTTTTGTTTTGTCAGTGTTTCCTTTAACAGAATAATTTATATGGAAATGTATTTTGCATGAATATACATGTATGACCTAAATAAAATTGATGGAGTTTTCAACAAAAGAAGGAAAAATTTGAAAAAAAGTTAAAAAACTTTTTACATATAATTGGGAAAAGTAAAATGTTAATAAGACAGAAAACCCAATAAAGCAAGACTTGGAGCTGGTTATGGCTCAGATTATAAGCTTCTTATTGCAAAATTCAGACTTAAATTGAAGAAACTAAGAAAAACCATCAGCTTGTATAAATATACTCTAGATAATATCCCTTATGAGTATGAAATGGAAGTGATGAATAGATTAAAGGTATTAGATTTAGTAGCGTGCTTGAGGAATTATAGACAGAGGTTAATAGCATTGTGTAATGTTCTCTTCTCTAAATTATAATCATTCTCTTGGGGGCAGGTTTCTTGGGGAGCTTCTGGAGGCAGCCTTAGTTTCAGTTCAGTTCCATAATCCCCTCAAATGCAGCCAGGAGTTAAAGTCCAAATCCTTTATTGTCTCTTCCAACATCTTATCTCCTTCACTTGGGGCTCAGCTAGTTTTCAGGAGGCCTTCCTCACTCCTTGGTTCCCGAGAGCTCTTGTCTGAATGTCTCCAGCCAGCACAAAATGAACCTTGACTCTGAATCTCCAAGAGTGTGGGATTGTGGGTGGGTTTGTGAATCTCCTGGAAATCCCTTAAAGTTCTTCCCTTGACTGAATCCTGACTCTGAATCTCTTCCCAGTGGGCTAGTCCTTTTATATGCTCTCTAAAGGTGTGAAGTCTAATGTGTGAACCAATGATTGAACTCCTTTAAAGGTATGAACTCCTTTAAAGGTGTGAATTAAGTACATAAGTACCTTGTTTCAAGTTCTGATCAATAATATCTTCTTGTAAGATCAGATCAATCATAATGAATTAGATAATTATTGTCTTTATTCATTCCAGTGACTTAGCACCTTGTAAGAATTCTAACATCTCCCCCTTTCTTTTGATTTAGAACATAGGGTGGTAATGACCTCCCTGATTTCTCAAGGAGGTGAGAACCCCAAAAAAGAAGGTGATCACTCTTTTCCTTACTGTTCAAAAAAAGAAGTGAAAACATCATAAAAAGGGGTGGTTACACCTTCTCAGGGAGATGAAAACATCAAAGGAAATGGGAAATCAAATCAAATTAGTGGGTTTCTGAAGGGGCTCACTTGAAACAGGTGTACATAAATCCATCATTATGGGAGGTATGACACATAATTATATAAATTACATAAGCACATAGTAACATAACACATGAGAAATTATTCATATCCATAAGTCCTAGAAATAGTCCAAAAGGAATCTATTGTCCATTAGTTCATGTGCCAGGAATACAGTAATTCCTGCAGTTTTGAAGCCCTACAATAGTCTCATCTTGTGTTAGGAAATCCAGTAATTACTGCTGGTTTTCAAGTCCTGCAACAGTCTTTATCATCAGCCATGCTCTTTCAGTGTCAGATGTTTCTTAGATCTTCTCCTTTGTTTTGAGGTTTTTCTCTTTTTCTGTCTCTTTCCAGGTGCTTGTTGCCATCCATCTATTTCTTTCTCTATCTGTTTCCTTCTCTGTGTGTAAAAATACAAGCAAACCCTCTCTCCCAGACAGTTAACCTATCTAATTTCCTTCTATTTACCACTTTCTAAATCTCTTCTCATCATCTGGCAACTACAGTGGAGTTATTTGTACTGGACACTGCCCTGTTGGTTTAAAAACCCTGTATTCTCCCCAATTGCAATCCATTTCTGCTATTTGATTGCTTTTCTGCTAGTTTTTTACATTAGAGTCCTGACCTTCTAAAGGCTCTCTGGGTGTAACCTCAGCTGCCATTATGCCCCACCTATCTTTTGATTGTGGTCTTGGGGCTGGGCCCCGCCTCTCATTTCCCTGGGTCAATCTATATTCTGAGGCCCAGTGGAAGTCCTTGTGGCATTTTGGACATGGGATTTTAGGTCTTCTCTTAGCCTATCTTCTCACTCTATCTCCATATGTACATTGAACTCTCAGATGTCCAACTTTTCCACATTGAAAACATCGACAAGTTTCTCTAGAAATCCCTTTACAAGAGGAACCCTGTCTTCCCATGTGCAGCATGGTCTGAGTATGATAAGCATTTGTGTGCACTGTAGCACAGCATCTTATGATCTCCTCTAAAAGAACATCTTTGTGTAGTCCCCATATAATTCTTTTGCAAACCTCATTGTCATTTTCAATAGCCAGATGTCTGGTCATTATTTCTGCAGCTGCATTCTCTCCAATAGTTCTTATGACAGCAGTTTGCAGATGTCCCACAAAATACTCAAAAGGTTCATTGGGACCTTGCTCTATTTTTGTGAAAGCTTCCCTTCCATCTTTCTGTCTGGGGAGGGAACCCCAAGCTTTTATTGCAGTCTTAGAAATTTGCTCATACACTGTTATGGGATAATCAATCTGTTCTGAACTCTCTCCATACTGACCTTCACCTGCTAGTTGGTCAAAAGTCACTTGTGTGTTAACTCCTATTTGCCTATTGCATCTGACTTGAATCTTACATAAATCATGATACTCCGAAAGCCACAACAAGTTTTATCCAGGTTCTACACATGTCCTAGCTATGGATTTCCAATCATTTGGGGTCAGGATTACATAAGACAAATTATCTAGTAACATCTTAACATAAGATGATGTAGCCCTATAAAGAGTACAACCTTTTTTCAAATCCTTAATTTTATCCAAATCAAAAGGAGTGTATCTTCTCCTTTTTTTGACCTGAAGAGTCAATCTCTTCAATCACAGGATATGCATCTATAGAATCACTTACATCCAGTCCTTCTCTCTTAGCCTTAACCAGTGCTTTTTTTAATCTTGTCATAGGCTGCTTCATAGGTGATTCTATTTGTGTCACCACCTCTTCCCCTCCTCCTTCTTCCTACACCCAAGAAAGGTTAATTGAGGGAGGAGGAGATGGGAAATGTTCTTGTTGTGAAGTGCCACTCTCAGAATTATACTTAACTCCTTATCTGATTCTTATCTTATCTTATCTGACATTTGTCCTTTTCACCTACTTTAGTTGACACCTCCCCCCTCCTGCTCTTTCTTCTTTTTCCTTAGTCTAACACTTATATAATTTCTTGAAGCCACTTGTATTAAATTGTATGTATGAAGTTTATCTTTGGAAATTGAGTTTGGATTGGAATTGTAGTATTCACCTGGTTGCTTTCCTATTAATTTCCACTCATCTGGATTCAATTTTTTTTCCTTAGAGAACCAAGGAGATGTGTACTCTATGGTTTTTAAAAATTAAGTGATTTCCTCCCAGATTATAATTAAACCTTGATTTTTTATCAGTCTGGCTAAGTTTTTGACATATCTTTCCTGAACTGGAAAAGCAGGCTGTTTTTTAAACATCTGCCCCATTTTAGCTGAAATATTACTTTAGCTCTTTAATAAAGTCTCCTTGTTATATTCACCCTAATTTCTGGGTCAGAGAAACTTTTCTATTGGATCAGGATCAGAGGCTTTTCCATTGAAATCAGGATTCTTGTTTGGGCGCCAAGATGTAATGTCTCTTCTCTAAATTATAATCATTCTCTTAGGGGCAGGTTTCTTGGGGAGCTTCTGAAGGCAGCCTTAGTTTCAGTTCAGTTCAATAATCACCTCAAATGCAGGCAGGAGTTAAAGTCCAAATCCTTTATTGTCTCTTCCAAAATCTTATCTCCTTCACTTGGGGATCAGTTAGTTGTCTGGAAGGCCTTCCCCTTGGTTCCCGAGAGCTCTTGTCTAAATGTCTCCAGCTAGCACAAAATGAATCTTGACTCTGAATCTCCAAGAGTGTGGGATTGTGGGTGGGTTTGTGAATCTCCTGAAAATCCCTTGAAGTTCTTCCCTTGACTGAATCCTGACTCTAAATCTCTTTCGAGTGGGCTAGTCCTTTTATATGCTCTCTGAAGGTGTGAAGTCTAATGTGTAAAGCAATGAGAGAACTCCTTTAAAGATGCGAACTAAGTACATAAGTACATAAGTACTTAGTTTCAAGTTCTGGCCCATAACATCTCCTTGTAGGATCAGATCAATCATACTGAATTAGATAATTATTATCTCTATTCATTCCAGTGACTTATCACCTTATATGAATTCTAACAGTATTGTACATGAGGGAGCAACAATAAAACATTCTAAAGAAAAAGAAGCAAAATGCTGTCTGATGAAGCTTTACAAATAGTTAAGGAAAGTGAAAGGGGGAGGAGAAAGGGAAAGATATATCCAGATGAATGCAGAATTCTAGAGAATAGCAAGGAGAGATAGGAGAATTTTGTTATCTGAGCAATGCAAAGAAATAGAAGCAAATAATAGAATGGGAAACATAAGAGATCTCTTCAAGAAAATTAGAGCTATCAAGAGAAAGTTTCATGCAAAAATGAGCATGATAAAAGACAAAAATCATAGGGATTTACCAAAGGTAGAAGAGATTAAGAAGAGGTGGCAAGAATACACAAAAGAAAAAAAAAAAGGAGAAAGATCTTAGCATCACCAATAATCAGGATGGTGTGATTATTGGAATAAAGCCAGACATCCTGGAGAAAGAAGTCAAATGGGTCTCAGCAAGCACTGCTGGTGATAATGCTAATGGAAGTGATGGAATCTCAGTTTATCTGTTCAAAATCTTAAAAAGATGAGGCTGTTAAGGTGCTGCACTCATATGCCAGCAAATTTGGAAATCTCAGCAGTAGCCACTGGAGTAGAAAAACAATCCGTTTTATGTCCCAGTCCTAAAGAAAGACAATGTTAAGCCATGTTTGCATTCATTTAACAAACACACAAAATCTTATACTTCAGATTCTGCAAACTAGTTTTCAGTAATAGGAACTGAGAATTATCAGAAGAACAGACAGGAACTAAAGATCAAATTGTTAACATTCTCTGGATTAGGGAGAAAGCAAAGGAATTCCAGAAATACATCTGCTTCTCTTTCCTTGATTATACTAAAGCCTTTGATTGGGTGGATAACAATAAAATGTGATAAGTCCACTAGGAGATGGGAATACCAGATCGTCTTGTTTTCCTCAGGAATGTAGGCCAAGAAGCAACAGTTAGAACTGCACATGGAACAGATGATTGATTTAAGATTGAAAAAGGAGTATGACAAGGTTGCATATTGTCACCTTTTTTATTTAATTTACGTGAAGAACACATTATACGAAATGCCAGGCTGGATGAATCAAAAGCTAGAATTAAAATTTATGGGAGAAATAGCAATAATCTCAGATATGTAGATAAAGTGGAAGGTGAAGAGAAATTAAGAAGCCTCTTAATGCGAGTGAAAGAGAATATAAAATCTGGCTTGAAGCTTAAGATCAAAAGATCTTGGCAATTGGTCCCATCACTTCCTGGCAGACAGAGGAGAAGCGATGGATGCAGTGTCAGATTTTATATTCTTGGGATTAAAGATTACTGCAGATGGTGAGCTATGAAATAGCTATGAAAGTAAAAGGCGCTTGCTCCTTGGAAGGAAAATGATGGCTAATCTGTCCAACAAAGGCCCATGTTAATCACAGCTATCGTTTTTCCGGTAGCAACGTATGGTTGTGAGAAATGGAGGATGAAAAAAGCTGAATACTGCAGAATTGACACTTTAAAATTGTGCTGGAGAAGACTTTTCAGAGTCCCTTGGACAGCAAGGAGATCAAATCAGTCAATATTTAAAGAAATTATTTTCTTTAGGTTATTCACTGGAAAGTCAAATACGGAAGCTGAAGCTTCAATGACTTGGGACTCATTGAAAACTCATTAAAAAGACCTTGATGTTGAGGATAGAAGGCAAGAGGAAAAGGGGATAGCAGAGGACGAGATGGATAGATAGAAGCAATGAACATGATCTTGGATACACTTTGAGATATAGTGGGGATAGAAGGGCCTAGCAAGCTATGGTCCATGGGGCTGTAAAGCCTTGGACGTGACTGAATCATTGAAAGACAGTTTCCTGACTCCAGTTCAGTGCTTTATCCACTGCGCCATCTAGCTGCCCCAATAGCTATAAAGATGTTTTTTATAGTTGATCTTCATTAAAATGTTCTCCTAGTTCTGCTCCCATTTCTTTATATTAGTTGTTAGAAGTCTTCCCAGTTTTTTTCTGAATCCACCTTGCTCATCATTTCTTCTCCCCCCTAGAATTAATTTTTTAAATTATAGATTTTTATTTGCAAAACTTATGCATGGGTAATTTTTCAGCATTGACAATTGCAAAACCTTTTGTTCCAACTTTTCCCCTCCTTCCCCCCACCCCCTCCCCTAGATTGCTCATCATTTCTAATAGCACAATAGTATTCACAATCATATACCACAACTTGTTCAGCCATTCCCCAGTTAACGGATATTTCTTTAAATTTTCAATTCCATGTTACCAAAAAAAAAAAAAAAAAAAAAAAGAGCTGATATAGATATTTTGTACATTTTTGTCGTTTTCCATTTTCTTTGATCTCTTTAGACCTAGTAGTGCTATCACGGGGCCAAATGATATGTACAATTTGATATATCTTTGGGCATAGTTCCAAATTGCCTTCAGAGTGGTTCAAATAGTTCACAACTCCACCAATAATGCATTAATTTTCCCATAATTTTTCCCATATTTGTCCCTATTTTCCCATAGTTGTCATTTTTCTTTTTTTGATCTTAGCCAATTTGATGGGTATGAGGAGGTATTTCAGAACTGTCACAATTTGCACTTCTCCAATTATTAGCAATAAAAGCATTTGAGAAGGTTCACAGACCGCAAGTTAAAAATCCCTGGAAATGTTGTTCATTGAAATAATTTTCAATTCTGAAATTTTGTGATTTTCAGTTCATATTATCTTGAATATGTGTGCAACCACTGAAAGGAATATATTAGAATATAATATATAATAATTATATATATATAATATATATAATATTATAATATAATGATAGAATATAAACCTTTTAAGGACAGGGACCTCTTCACTTTTGTCTTTGTCCCTAATACAGTGACTAACACATAGTAGGTGCTTAATTAATGCCCAAATATATTGACCCTGACAAAAAGGGAGCGTGAATGCACAACTCCCTATAATGTAACACCTCTTTCAGCCACCAGATGGCACTCCAAACTACAGCTTCTCTGGCTCAATTATGTGCAAATGACTTCGCCTTGTTTCCAGGGTTAAACACGTTTTCTCGTCTCTACTAACAGCCTGCTCCAATGGCAGCTCTGCCAGTTGTATCATCTAGGTTTGGGGGGTCTATGAAAAATTCCCACCCAGATTCATAATTTGATTTTCTTGTGTTCCCCATTCCATAGGATCTCAATCTTTTCTCCATTTCAAAAGAATGAGCCTCTCTCATATAAATTGAAATATATGGACTAAAATCTAAATGGAAGAGATAAAGGCTGGAACGAGTCAAAGCTGCTGGTATTAGAGTGGGCTTTCCATCTTCTTCCAACATACTTCCAACTTTAATTTTAATGGATACCTTAAAAAAACCCTTCTATTTTTCAATATATGCATACCTTTTTCCTTTCCCAGAGAACTATATATTTTATAAAAAAATAATTTTTTTAAAAGGTGATGGTGGTGGTGGGGGAAGCAATTCAGGAAAACTATTCAGCTGTCAACTAATCAACATTATATGTGATGTTCTATGCCTCTAGTCCCCCACCTCTGTAAAGAAGAAAAAAGGAGGTGCAATTTTCTATCTTGTGGGACCAAACTTGGTCATCATAATTTTTATAGTATTTAGTTTTATTCTTTCCACAATCATTACTGTAGTATATTGCTTTGCTACTATTGCTCATTTCATTTTCCTTCCTTCCTTCCTTTCTTCCTTCCTCTTCCTCTTTCCCCTCCTCCTCCTCCTCCTCCTCCTCCTCCTCCTCCTCCTCCTCCTCCTCCTCCTCCTCCTCCTCCTCCTCCTCCTCCTCCTCCTCCTCCTCCTCCTCCTCCTCCTCTTCTTCTTCTTCTTCTTCTTCTTCTTCTTCTTCTTCTTCTTCTTCTTCTTCTTCTTCTTCTTCTTCTTCTTTCTTTCTTTCTTTTTCTTTCTCTTTCTTTCTTTCTTTCTTTTTTTCTCTTTCTTTCTTTCTTTCTTTCTTTCTTTTTTTTTTTTTCTTTCTTTCTTTCTTTCTTTCTTTCTTTCTTTCTTTCTTTCTTTCTTTCTTTCTTTCTTTCTTTCTTTCTTTCTTTCTTTCTTTCTTTCTTTCTTTCTTTCTTTCTTTCTTTCTTTCTTTCTTTCTTTCTTTCTTCCTTCCTTCCTTCCTTCCTTCCTTCCTTCCTTCCTTCCTTTCTTTCTTTCTTTTCCCACACAATCACTCAAGGACTGTGTTAGTAAACTTTCTCCTTTTCCCAAACCCTCCATAGACTCTTTGTTTTGAAAGGCAGAAGATGCATCGTGGTCTCTTAATTTGAACATACTCCTCATTGCAGGCTGCACAAATAGCAATTGCTACATTTCCTGGCTGGTAGGGCTAAAAGGCTGCAGTTGGTGTCCTTGGGGAATTCAGCTAATGTCTTTTTCCTTATCTCCAAAAGATACTTTGTTCTCCTCCTCCTGTCCTTCCCACTTGCAGTCAGCAATTTCAAGGAATCAGGGTATTTCCATTATCATGTGCCTTTATGGGCTGGTCAACTTCCTTTTTCACTGCCCATCAAGCTGTTAGGGTGACAGCCCCTTTCCTTCTCATGTTGCTAGTCCTGCCTCCCAGAAAAGTGAGGCAGTTCCTGAAATGACAGAGTGAGTAATAATAAAAATAAACAAAGGTTAAGTGACTTTCCCATGTAGCTAATAAGTATCTGAGGCAGAATTTGAACTCAGATCTTCCTGATTGTGGGTCTAGTTCTCTATCTACTGTGCCACTTGGTTGCCCATACAGAAGAGAGAAAAAGGAAAGAAGATAGACACATAAAATGCTGATTCTCTCTTTTAAAATTGAGGTTAAATGTATAGCCTATATCCAATTGCTTAATGTCTCAGGAAGGGGAGAGTCAAGAGAGGGAGAGAGAAAATTGGAAACAAACAGAAAAATGAATGTTAAAACTTGTCCTTATATGTAATTGGGGAAAATAAAATATTTTTTAAAAAGAAAAGATGAGATTGTCTCAGATTTCTTAATAATTAAATGATTTATACATAAAAATAAAATTGGAATTCAAATCCCACTTCTGGGGGACTTTGGACAAAAATCCACTTAATTTAAGCGAGAACAGGATGGCCCCGGGGTTCTCTTCCAGCTCCAGAGCTCTGAGCCTGTGAGGTCTCCTTGATAGCTGAATTTCTCTCAGGGCTTGAGACTTTTCCTTCTTCCAACTTGGGTCCCATCCAATATTTTTCTCATCACCTTCCACCCCCAAGTCTATCCTTCTCAGATGCCTAATGACACTGAAGGGGGCCCAATGGGCACACTTCTGACTTTTGAGGGGCTACTCCTCTCTACTGTGTGGTACTCCATCTGTCTCCCAGGTCCCAGCCAGGATCTTTTCCTCTCATCTTTCTTCCTTATCTTTCTTCCCTAACTCCTCTCCTGGAGAATAGCTAGCAAAGCTCTTTACATATATGTCATCTCATCAGATTCTCACAACACTGGAAGACAGACACTTATTATTCTCATTTTGCAGTTGAGAAAAGTGAGGCAGACTGAGATTAAGTGATGCTACTGCCTGTATGATGCGGTGAGTCCCTTAATCTTTCAGGGCATTAACTTCAGCATTAAAAAACAAAACAAAGGGGCAACTAGTTAGTGTAGTGGATAGAGCACCAGCCCTGAAGTCAGGAGGACCCGAGTTCAAATCTGACTTCAGACACTTAACACTTCTTGGCTGTGTGACCCTGGGCAAGTCACTTAACTCCAATTGCCTCAGGAAAAAAGAAAAACAAACAAACACCCAAAACAAAAAAACAAAACAAACTCACCTTCTTCTTCTCCCCCATTCCTTGATCCTAGATCACCAGCAGAGGAGCCCTCTCACCATCCTAACTGGGTCCACCCATGTTTATAGTCTCTAAGCCTGACCCGGTTCTCTCACTGTTTCACCATCTGAGGCAGCCCATAAACTCTGGTCCTTTTGACTCTAAGTCAGTGCTCTCTCCACTGTGCCACCAATCTCTCTGTTTTTTTTTTTCTTCTCTCTCCAAAAATAGTTGGAACTACTTGGCTAAGTTCCCTTTTCTCTCTTCAATATTAAATATTCTATATTCTATATTAAAAACAAGCAACATCATAATAGAATCATGAGAGGCAGTGCGGTGCAGTGCATAGAGAGAAAGCCTCGGAGACTAGAAGACGTGGTTCTAGGTCCCATCTCCGAGGCTTACTGGCCGGGTGACTGTGGGCAAGTCACTTCACTTACTGCCCCAAGCAAGTCTCTCTAAGACCATTAAATCCATATTTATCTGCATGTCTCTCTATAGACTTTCTAGATATGTGGTAGAATAGTTGCTTATTTGCTTTGGAAAAGGGCTTTTCCTCAATGGGAGTTTCCTATACCAAAGTAATCACAAATCTTTATTTTCTTCCTTCCTTCCCAAATCCTAGGGGAGAGAGGGTGCTGGGAACCCTAGAAAGGAGCCTATCAGAACTGGAAGGGATCTTAGAATGTCAGAGCAGCTCTTGCAAGACAGGAAATCAGAGCCTGACTTAGTTTTTCAATGTAGTACAGAACCAGGGGCACAGTGGATAGACCGAAGGACTTCAGAGGGGAGGACTGAATTCGAATCCAGGGCTGTGTGGCCCTGGATATGTGGCTTAACCTCTCTGTACTGTAGTCATTTCTAAAGTGGGGATGATGATGATAATAGCAACCTGCCCCAAAAGGAGTACTCAGTGAATTAACATAGGTAAAGTACATTGCAAACCTTTATGTTCAGCATTATAATTATGTCTTTAATATTTTAAACATGCTTTTTTCTTTTTAAAATATAATGACCCTATTTGGCATTAGTCTCCCACCTATAAAACTTCATTGTCATTATTGTTAGGGTTGATGGAACCTTAAAATATGAGCTTGAATGCTGAAATTTCCCTCTTTGGATCATCAATCAAATCCTCCATTTCCCTCCTCCCAAACCTGTTCTTCATTCTCTCTCACTTTCCGTCCCCCAACTTCCCTAGCCTGGTTTACTTCCCTACTTTTGAAGGACTGATCTCATAGGGAACCAGCTCAGGCCCGTCTTGCTCTCCATCCTTCATCTCTTGCCCTTGCCCCTGTGCACTCCTCCTCAGCCATTCCCATCCCGGCAGCCCTCAGCCCTGGCTCACACCTGCCACTGAACGCACCAGTTTTTCCCCCTCCCTATTCCTAAACAGTAGATCACCACCAGAGGGAGACCTGACACCTCGAGCGCTGCTTGACTACCAGTCAGTCCATTGTGAAACTCTTAGGTTCACTTCACAATTGTAGGGTCCTCACTACACCATATCCGAAGTTGGAAGGGGCCTTAGAAGGCAGAATGCCTACTGCCTCTTTTAGAAGAAACAGTGGGACTGAAATAGTGGTAGAGGGATGATGGAATCCTGGCTTCGTCAATCCAAATACAGCTTTTTCTTCCTCCTCCCTCCCTCCTTTCCTCCCTTCTCTCTCCTTTCTTCTTTTTCTTCCTCCTTCCTCTTCCTTCCTTCCTTCCTTCCTTCCTTCCTTCCTTCCTTCCTTCCTTCCTTCCTTCCTTCCTTCCTTCCTTCCTTCCTTCCTTCCTTCCTTCCTTCCTTCCTTCCTTCCTTCCTTCCTCTTCCTCCTTCCCTCCTTCCCTCCTTTTCTTTCTTTCTTTCTTTCTTTTCTTTCTTTCTTCTTTCTTTTCTTTCTTTCCTTTCTTCTTCTTCTTCTTTCTTTCTTTCTTTCTTCTTTCTTCTTTCTTCTTTCTTCTTTCTTTCTTTCTTTCTTTCTTTCTTTCTTCCTTCCTTCCTTCCTTCCTTCCTTCCTTTCTTTCTTTCTTTCTTTCTTTC
>NC_133619.1:638368725-638451225 GCF_048593235.1 Sminthopsis crassicaudata | reverse complement strand
CAGTAAGTGCCACAGTGAATGCAATGTTAAATATGGAGTCAGGAAAAAGTGAACACAATCTGGCTTCAGATACTTACCAGTTATGTGTACCTGAGCAAGTCACTTATGTTTTGCCTCAGTTTCTTCATCTGTAAAGTAAGGATATTAGCCTCTCAGTCTTGTTCTAGAGGATCCAATGAGATAATATAATGAAATGCTTTTCAAATCTTAAAGAACTATTTGAATTTTAACTGTTGTTGTTGTTTTTTCCTGTACTTTCCCATGTATCATGTTTTTCCGGGAGACCTGTGATATTCAAAGTCTTTTTGCTTATCTTATCCTAAAAGTCATTTTGGTGTATAGAACATAAGGATTCTTCCAATTGGAAAAAGGGGTTTGTCTAAAGTTCCTCCCATCGCACTCTATGTGAATTTTTTCATTTTACCCTTACTAGGATGAGACCTGTCTCCTTCCCTCTCCTTACTTCCCTTATAGTGTTCTTACTCCAATGTGGTTAGGTGACATGGTAGATAGAGTGCCACCCTCGGAGTCCAGAAGATGATCTTTATGATTTCAAATCTGGTCCCTGAAACTAATTAGTTGCGTGACTCATTTAACCTTATTTGCCTCAGTTTCCTCATCTGTAAAATGAGTTCAAGAAGAAAATGGCAAAACATTTCAGTATCTCTATTTAGTAAATCACAAATGGGATCATGAAGAGTTGTACCCAACTAAAAAAATGACCGAATAACAACATCGGTTTTACCTTTTACTCTTCTTTCTATACCTTCAAAGGTATATTTCTTAACCTTCTTCTCGGAAATACAGGCTATCTGTATTTCCAGCTTCCTCCCAGGTCTTTTGCCTCTTCTCTCCCTTTTCAAATAACTTCTGTGTTTACTTTTTGGCTACTTCCCTTCATTTTCTTCAGATTCATCTGGGAGGAAATGTGGCTTTCAGTCCATGGAATGCTAATCCTTTCTTCTTATTTTCTAACTCTTTTTTTTATCCTCTTTCCATCTTTAGTCCCTCTCATTCTTTTGCCCTTATATGATTTCTCTTTGTTTTTTTCTTTGGCCTTCCGCCAATGCAGGAATTAAAAAAAAAGTCTTGTCTTGCCCTAGAATCATGAGAAAGTTGATTTCATTATTTGTTGTTTTTTTGTTCACTGTACTTATCTTTCTTGTATTTCTTCCATTGTGTGTGTCCACGTATTAAATAGCCTGCTTACCTCTTGTTTCTTCTGAGGGAATAACTCAAAAGATTCTCTTTTGTTGAAAATCCATCTTTTCTCATTAAGATTTAGTTTCAGTTTTGAAAAATGGATTTATCAGAGAGAGCATCCTGATCTTTTCTGATGTTTGAAATATCCCATTCCAAAATCTGATTTCTTGTAGAAAAGAAATAGCCCTGGTCTAGTTGGAAAGATATTTTTCTTCATAGCAAAATCTCTTTCTTGCACCTGCCCAAGTTAGTTGTTTGACATTGAATTTTTGATATTTAACAATTACACTCCTTGGTCATTGAAAGTAAGAGTTTCTTTCAATTTGCAATCTATGGATCCTACCGATCAGTACTTTGTCCTCTGTTTTCAATATTTCTGGAAAAGTTTTTGATACAACTTCTGCCCTCTGAATTCAGAGTTTTCAATAAATCATGATTTTCTGGAAGACAAATGATTAGTCAATCAATAAGAATGAAACACTGAGCACAGTGCTAGGTACTAGGGCTGCAACTGCAAAAAATGAAACAGTTCTTTTCATAATGAGGTAATTCAAATTACTCCATTTTGTAGAAATGTCTTTTTTTTTTTTTTGAACTGAAAGTTATTAGTCACTTTGATGTAAGACTCCAGTGCTTTCTAATATTACTATCCTATTGACCCTATTCTGCCAAGTTTTCATCTACATCTGTAATTTAAGTTTGAAATCTGATATTGTTTTCAGAGAGATTCTCTGATCTGTTCCTACTGTATTATGAATCTTGTTGATTTTTCATGTTGACTATTACATTAATTTCATCCCAAATGTTCATTTTTTCATTTTTCAATTAAATTTTTGAACTGTTCTGAAATTCTTGTTGTTTCATTATTTCTGGTGGTCTTATGGAATTTCCTTTGGGGGGCTTGGTATCACATTCCATGTCTGCATAATATTTATTCATTGTGTTGCATTATTTTAGCTGATTTACTAATTTCTCTTTTTTTGCTTATGAATTTATGAATTTAACAGCTGGTTTTTCTTTTAGTAGGCTAGACTTATTTGTAAGCTCTTTTTTGTTCCTTTTGTTGCTGCAAGTATGTTCACTTTTGACCAGTTTAAATTATCTCGAATCGGGGCAGCTAGGTGGCACAGTGGATAGAGCACCAGCCTTGAATTCAGGAGGACCCGAGTTCAAGTCTGATCTCAGACACTTAACACTTCCTGGGCAACTCACTTAACCCCAGCCTCAGGGGGAAATATATATAAATTATCTTGGATCTTATAATCTAAAATAACCTTTGGCCTAAGCTTTCTTGGACTGATAGAACACCCATTTTCTAATCATATTACTTTCTTTTTAAATTTTTTTTCTATTAAAGTTTTTTTATTTATAAAACATATGCATGGGTAATTTTTCAACATTGACCCTTGCAAAACTGCCCAGCATCAGGCAAAGAGATAAGAAAGGATTTGAACTTTAACACCTGGTTGTTCTTGTGGTTACTGAATTGAAATGAAAGCTGCTCCCAGAGAGCCCCAGGAAAACCAAATCAGAGAACATTACAGGTGACCATGGGGCGAGTCATTGAAACTCTCTGGGACTCAGTTTCTTCATCTATAAGATGAAGCTATCTGACTAAATCATCTAGACTTCTAAGAACTCTTCCAGTTTTAAATCTGGACTCCTATAATACTCTCTCTCTCTCTCTCTCTCTCTCTCTCTCTCTCTCTCTCTCTCTCTCTCTCTCTCTCTCTCTCTCTCTCTTTCTCTCTCTCTCTTTATCTATCTATCTATCTGTCTGTCTGTCTGTCTGTATGTCTGTCTATCTATCTATGATCTATCTATCCAAACTGTATGTTTGGAATTTCTTCTTGTTATATTAGTTGGTCTTCTAGAGCCACATGGCTATTTCTTTTCCATCACAAAGGCTGAAATGCCTCAGGAACTCTCATTCTCTCTCTAGAAAGTTGGGGTTAACAAGATACTAAATTCCTTTGGCAAGGTTGGCTATTTAATAACCCATGACCTCAATTTGTCGATTGACCTGAGTTCTGCATTTTTCTTTTCATATACCACAACAAAGGTGATTGATGACTTAAAGGTCAGTTTAACTCCTGGTCTGTGGACTTAAACTTGGGGTTGGCTCTCAAATGGGAGAGCAGAGGCAACAGGAAGGGCAGAAAGATGGAATGAAAACCATAGAGAGAGCTAAAGAGAGGAAAGAGCCACATGTGGAGACAGGAACTTGGCTCCCTGGAGAGGGACACGTAGTTCATCCAGGGAATAAGATGTCAACAGAGAGGTCAATAGCTACAAGCAGCGATAGATCAGTGAGTTCTTGGGCCAAAGTGGGAACTCTAGCATTGGTGTCCAAAAGTTTAATGGCATTGGCAACAGCATCTTTCTTAGACTGGAGTCAACCTGAATCTTGCCCTTACCTTGCTGTGAATTATAAATAGGCCCTTCTAGAAGGGATTATTTCTAGATCATCTAGTTATCTTGAGGTTCCCCCTAGACTTGGAGTTTGGGGCCTATCTCTTACATAGAGGGATTGACTCTGCAGGTCTCTGGGAAAAAATGAAGTTCATCATCTTTTTCTGCCTAGGAAATTTCAGTTTCAGAGTAGTACTCTTGATTAGGGAGCCTTTAATAGAGATAGAGGCTTTCCTCTTGTAGGGGATCCTCATCCATAGAGAGAGGAGGATCTCATCAGAGAGGAAAGAAGAGTTATCTTGACTTTTTATGGACTGGGAATGAGTCCTTTGGATCTTTGTGGGATTAAAGATAACTCTTCTTTCCTCTCTGATGAAATCCTCCTCTCTCTAAGATGTGTCTATTTCTGCATCCAGCTTTCTCAGCTTTATTTGCCCTTTGTCCTCTTATCCCCAGAGGGGACCGCAACCTCTGCTAAAGTAGAATTCTTAGAACAAGTCAGGTTTCTGGGCAACCTGTTCAGGATTTCTGTTGCTGAATAATGGATGATTTAGCACCCCCCCCATATTTAGCTTCTCTAGATTAACTTCAGGGCTGGGGTAGGGAATCAGAGTAAGAACAGTCTGAATTTTCAATCTTCTCTCACCAAAAGGCTAAGAGATGACTTTCTTGAGGCTACTTGCTTCTGGTGTATTTTTATGATACTATTATGTTTGTACTTGTTGGATGGGTCAATTCACCAACCAACCAATCAACCATTAAAAAAACAAAAACAAAACTATACTCTTTTGTTTTCAGTATAGCCATTGATAGTCATCCAGAATACATGTACAGAACCACACACATGTGTACTCATTTATAAATAAACATTATATATCAACATGTGATACTTATATGTAATAATATGCTACATGTATCTTCATATATTAGATGCGACATATATTTTTAATATGCATCCTCCCGGACCTTTCCTTTCCAATCTGACTTGAGAAAAGTTAGTAACACAAGAGCATGTAGAATGCTCTTTTGTCACTGGATGCTAAGGTAGTTATGGCTTCTAGCTTTGTCCACAGTCTAGAAAACATCTGATATCTGTATCTTCAAGGTCCCCCCAAGCTAGCTGAAGCCAAGTTGGGGACACATCACCCCCTTATAGTGACCCCAACCTATACCTCTGAACATTATTATGTGCCGTGCACTGTGTCAAGAGTTGGGAATGCAGATACAAGCAGAAAGAAAATCCTTGCCTTCCATGGGTTTCCATTCTAATGGGAGAATGATAGCACATAAAGAGTGCTAGAAATAGATCCATGGATAAACATTGAGAGGACAGGCTTCTAATTGCAGGCTGAGGTGACCTGGCAATCAGAAGGGCACGCAAGTTCTTTTTATCTTCTTCCTCCTCCCATTGTCGCACTTTCAGAGAAGAAATATAGTATTGGATCACAAGAGTAAAGGACTCCATGTTGGCTCTCTAGGCTATAATCCTGGCAAGGAGAGCTGCTTGCTGGCTCATATCTTTCCCTTTTTCAGCCTCCTGGTTCATGACTGTGAATATTCCTTGAGAAGTAAGGCTCTTTTACCCCTCTGCTCCCTGATTGGTCAGGGGGCCTCTTTTCTCAGGACAGATGGAGTCTTGTAAAGTTCCTGAATTGTGAGGGTCTGGTCATCTGCTCAATTATAATCCTTCTCTGGGAGGAGATCTGTAAAATCTTTTCCTCTGTGCGCAGGTTTCTTGGGAGCTTGAATCTCCTCCAACTCTTGTCCTTTCTCAAATCAGACTGTTCTCCTTTCAGCCTGCCTGGCATCAAGATTTTATCCCAGAGTCGATTCTCTCAGACCCAATGCTGCCCTTCTTTTATCCTCCCAGAGAATGGGCGTGGGATAACGCAAGGGCTTCTGGGAAACATTACTTCAACCAATGAGCTTGCTCCTCCTAGAATTCCTAAGGTGTAAACTCCCTTTAAAGGCCCAAACCAAAGGTCTGAGCCAGAAAACTGTCAAGTCAACCTGAATTCTCACCTTGTCACTGTCCAGACAACCTGAGTTCTCACCTGGTAATCCTAACAGAGTCTGTCTTCAGCTTTGCAGAGATTGGGATTGCCCTCAGCTGGGAAGATGGCTATTTTCTGTCCTCCTCAGTTTTCTGAGTCTCATCAACTCCTCTGTCTGGGAGAAGCTGTCTGCTTCTGAGAGATGGCTTATAATATTTATTACAAAGGAGTGGAGTGGAGGGTGTGAGTCAGTGGGTAGTGGAAAGGAAAAAAAGAAGGAAGGAAATGGAAAAAAGATGTTTCACTAAACATTAAAAACACAGTAGAAAATGAAAAATTCAGGGGTGAACACCAACAGGGCAACTTTGTTACTAACCCTATTAAGCACAACATATACCCTTACAAAACTTATAGAAGCTCGTGCTTTCTTGCGTAATTATCTTTTTGTTATTCTTTGTATGTTGAAATATTTTTGCTTGTTTGGTGTCTGTTCAAAAACAAAATTTAAGATGAAAAAAACAGTTAGGGAGTGGCAGGTCTCTCAGCTCTGGGAGTCCAGCCAATTTAGTAAACAGGCAGCCAGATGCCACTGTACTTGGAGCCAAGTATTAGCGATAAGAGGTTTTTAAATAATAATACTTCAAAGCTTCAGCTTTGGGAGAAGGTGACCCAAAACCCTCCAGGACTATCCCAGTGGACTCCTATCCCCGGTAGATTCTTCCAAGCAGGAAAGTATGACCCCAGAGGAGCATTGATCCAGAAGAGAAAGGAACCTTACTTTTACAGAAGAGGAAACTGAGACCAAGGGAGGTCATATGGCTTGCCCAAAGTAGTGCAGAGGTGGGATATGAGCCCTTCTCCTTTGCCACCAGAGAGCCCAAATAGTATGCCTCCATTTGCATTTCTACTCCATAGTTCCTTCTCTGGATGTGGATAGCATTTTCCATCATGAGTTTTAGATCATCGTGCTGCTGAGAAGAGCTAAGTCTACTATGGTTGATAATCACACAATGTTGCTGCTACTGTGTACAACGTTTTCCTGGTTCTGCTCATTAGTCTCAGTTCCTGTTTTTCCAGGTCTTTCTGTGAGCATCTTGCTCATCATTTCTTATAATAAAATAATATTTTTCATAATTATATCCCACAGCTTATTCATCCGCATCCCTACAGTTTCAAATTCTTTGCACCATAAAAAGAGCTGCTTTGAATATTTTTGTTCAAATATGTCCTCTTTCTGTTTTTATGATCTCTTTGTGATACAGACCTATTACCACTCCAGTATCTTGGGCAGGAAATGACCCCAAATAGTGTCAGGAAGAGTCAGACGTGACTAAAATGACTGAACAGCAAGGAAGTAAATGTTGGGTAGCTAGGGAGTGCAGTGGATAGAGCACCAGCCCTGAATTCAGGAGGACCCGAGTTCAAATCTGGTCTCAGACACTTAACACTTCCTAGCTGTGTGACCCTGGGCAAGTCACGTAACCCCAGCCTCAGGAAAAAAAAAAAAAAAGGAAGAAGAAGCCAAGAAGAAAGTAAATGTTATGGGCCAGAACTTGAAATAAGGTACTAAGTGGAATTGAGGAGACAGTGGTTATCTAGTTTAGCATGATGTTTTCTAGGTTTAGTATGATTTAATCTTACAACCAATAATGGTATCCTAGTGATATAATGATTGGTTTATACTCAGTGTGGAGCATATAAGCTGGGGCTCAGAAAGCCCTCAGAGGCAGAGGCAGAGAAGGCAAAGGACTGGTGGTAGGAGCTTAAGCTCTCCGAACCAAGGGGAGAAATTCAATTAGATCTTCTATCTTTCTGGTGGCTGGCCTGGTCTCCTGCACTTCCCCCACTAAGACCAAGGCCAGACTGAAAGGCTCTCCAGAAAGCTGCCCAGCATCAGGCAAAGAGATAATAAAGGATTTGGACTATAAGAAAGCTAACCAGGGCCCAGGAAAGGAGACAAGACTTTGAAAGAGACAATAAAGGATTTGGACTTTAACCCCTGGCTACTCAAGTGGTGATTACTGAACTGAAACGAAGGCTGCTTCCAAGACTCCCAGAGGCCTCCAGAAAACTGAACAAAAGAACATTACATGTAAACAATTAAGTGCTTATTGATTTAATGGACAAAATCAGTAAATATTTTCAGTTAGAATTATATAATTCTTGTTTATCAGTATTATCAATAGGAAGCACATTCATTGGAGCTTGTGAATTGTACTAGGAAACTCCCCCCCCCCCCCTTCCAAACTACTCAGGGTTACTCCTAGAGCTCTGAGAGGAGAGTCAATTAGTCACCTTTGGGGATTAACCTGAAAGTGTGAGTGGGAAGGAGCCCTGCAGGAGCTGCTGGGAGACCATGTGATTACTAAAGGAACTAAACTATTTCAAAATGTATGTTTTCACTATATATACCAACAAGTATTCTACTTTGTGCCAGGCACCCAGCTAGCTCTGACCACAAGCATGAGGAATGAGATAACTGCACTCAGAAAGCTCTTAGGTTCTAAATCCAAAGAAATTGGAACAAAATGGAAGAACGGCTCTCTCCAGAATTGGTTTCATGCCCGGAGGTGGTACAGAATAGAACTGGACAGGACACTCTTCATTCCATTCTGCAGTGCCAAGAAGTTTGCTTGAGCAAGCACAATATTGAGTGTTGCCAGCAGCTCCTTCACCACCTGTTATAGAAGAATTGAATTGGAGCTCAATAGTAAACATTTAACACGGGATCCAACAATTCAATCCAGGTAAATTCGTGTGCTGGGCACTGGGAATTCAAAAGGAGGCAAAGGACAGTTCCTGTCTTCAAGGAACTTAGATCTAATGGGGGAAACAAGAAGCAAACAGGCAAGCTATATTGTTGTTAAGCCACGCCAGACTCTTCCTGATCCCATTTAGGGTTTTCTTGACAGAGACTTTCCTTCTCTAGCTCATTTTCCAGATGGGGAAACTAAGGCAGCTTGCCCTGGGCCACCTAGCTAGTAAGTGTTAAGACTAGATTTGAACTCAGATCTCTGACTCCAGGCCCAGCATTCTACCCAGTGTGCCTCCTAGTTATCCTAAAGCTCTATGCATACATACATATACATATATTCATAAACACATGGCCAAGATACAAAGGAAATAATTAACACAGGGAAAGCACTGGCATTAAGAGATTCTGGGAAAGTTTGACAGCAGAAAGTAGGATTTTAGTTGGGACTTAAAGGAAGTCCAGGGGGTCAGTAGTCAGAGCAGAGAAGGGAAAGTGCTCCATTCAGGGATGGAAAGTGTGAGAAGGCTGGAAAGGTGGGGGGACAGGTTATGAAGGGCTTTGAAGACCAAACAGAGCATTTTGCATTTGCTCCTGGAGGCTTAGGGGCTTAATAAAATGCTTTTTCTCTTCACCTTCCCTCAATCTTCCCCAAAGATTGAGAAGAAAGACATTTTACTATAAACTCAACATCCTCCAATCTGATCACTCGGTGTGCTTCAGTGACTTCCAGCAAAAATGAAATGGCTTGAGTAGCCCAAAGAGTCTTGGGAGAGCAGAGCTCTGGGGCCCCCAGTTTGAAGCTTGGCTCTGCCATTCGAGGTGATTGACTGAAGGAAAGACTGCAGGTTTCATCATTTCATCCTTGTAACATAAATAGCACTTGAAGAAGATCCCTCCCCCAGCATGTTGGGTCCTCCCTCCCCAGACTTATTCAACAGACAAGAGCAGCATGAATAGCTTGGGATTTGCATCAGCCAGCCAGCTGGCATTTATTAAGACCCACTGTGTCCCAAACACTTTACTAAGCACTGGCAGGATTATCCACATGAATGAAACCAGAGATTCACGGAGGATCCTGTTTTCAAAAAACCTGGGAAATGTTTTTCTTCCCATCTTGGGCAGAGAGGAAGGTTATATGAGCTCAGGACTGGAGATTTTTTTCCTTTAGAAGAGAGTTTTAAGGCTCTTTTGAGAACACACAGAGAAGAGGAATGTGGCAGGGTTTCCCTTAGATGTGGAAAAGCAATACCAACACTGGCAATTTCCTTCCTCAAATTACTCCTTTGGGGAGACTAAAGAACCCAGAGCTGAAGGGAGAAGAAGCAAGGCGTAAGACAGCAACGGGTGACTTTTCATTTAAGGAGCTTGTTCAGCTAGTTGGAACAAAGATGGACAAACAAAAACCAGACAGAGAAACCAGTAGACTTTCCTACTTTGGGTGACTATGACTAGAACCTGTGTCTAACATGTTGTTTTAATCTTTTAAAGACCGCATTGGACTGATAAAAATCTTGTTTCTCATAAACACCCTCATTAATCTTGATCTAACATTTCCTCGTGTCCTTTTGTTGTACTAGGACATAGGAGAGCTCTGGGAGCCAAATGGGAGAGAGCAATCTTTCCAGAATGTACTGGTGAAAGTCTAACAACTAGCTCTCTGAAAGAATGCACATTTAATCTGTATTATTCACATTTTCCTTCTTCACTTTAAGTGCAGATGATCAGCAAAACAATCAATCAAGCCTTGATTTGTAGCATTTGCTGATTTCTGAGATTTAAATGTTTATGCTGCAAATTTAGTATGATTGAATTGAGTGTTTATATCTCAGAAATAGGCAAACTCTACAAATGAACTATAAAACGAATTAACTGCCTTCCAGAATCAAGATGATATTTGTAAAGTGTTCAGTACAATGTCTAGCATATAATAAGCACTTAATAAATATTTGTTCCCCTTTCCTTCTTACATACTTTCTTATTTGACCACCAAAGAACTGACAGGGATCCTTGGTGGTAGCATCTTAGAGTGCAAGGTTTTTGAGATTAATTAGCACACATTAGATTTAACTAGAATCCCTTTCTGCATTACTTTCTTTCCTTTTTTTTTTTTTTAATTATAGTTTTTATTTACCAGATATATGCATGGGTAATTTCACAGCATTGACAATTGCCAAACCTTTTGTTCTAATTTTTCCCCTCTCCCTCCCCTCAGATGGCAGGTTGACCAATACATGTTAAATATGTTAAAGTATAAGTTAAATACAATATATGTATATATGCCCAAACAGTTGTTTTGTTGTACAAAAAGAATTGAACTTTGAAACAGTGTACAATTAGCCTGTGAAGGAAATAAAAAAAAATGCAGGCAGACAAAAATAGAGGGATTGGTTCATACCCATTTCCCAGAGTTCTTTTGATGGGTGTAGCTGGTTCAGTTCATTACTGCTCTATTGGTGGTTATGCCCATCAGAATTGATCATCATATAGTATTGTTGTTAAAGTATATGATGATCTCCTGCTCATTTCACTCAGCATCAGTTCCTGTCAATCTCTCCAGGCCTTTCTGAAATCATCCTGCTGGTCATTTCTTACAGAACAATAATATTCCATAATATTCATATACCACGATTTATTCAGCCCTTCTCCAATGGATGGGCATCCACTCAGTTTCCAGTTTCTGGCCACCACAAATAGGGCTGCCACAAACATTCTTGCACATACAGGTCCCTTTCCCTTCTTTAAGATCTCTTTGGGATATAAACCAGTAGTAATATTGCTGGGTCAAAGGGTCTCTGCATTACTTTCTAATGAAAGTATTAGGCCATCCTTAGGCACCTTAAATCCAGGTTGAGTTTTTTCCCTCTCTGAAATATGTTACAGATGACATCCTTTCCCAGAATACACCTGCTTTATCCACATTAAATTTTTTTTTTTGATAAGGTTATCCACTATTTTCCTTTATTTTCTTCAAAACATCAGGATATTTTGCTGATCCTTTGAACTGGCTGCCTTTTAGAGAATTTTAACATTATGCAATCAAACTTTTTAAAGAGATCAAACCAATCAACCTTTGCAGTAAAGGTTTCATCACTAGTCACTTCATTTCCATTTCCCTTTATTGCCTTAATTAAACCTTAAGCTTTTGTCTGCCTGGCTTTTATGTTAAGAATAATGTGGTCCTGATGACAAGCTTCAACTATACAACTAAAAGAAGCTCCCTTTCTATTACTGTGACCCTCCTCTTGCCATTATTTGCAAACCACAGAAAACAAATACAATTTTGCCTTCTTTTTCTATTTTGCCTGAGCTTTTTATAATACCTAGATTTAATGTAATATAATATATTATATAAATATAGGCATATTTATACTACGATACTTAGATATAGTACCTAGATTTAGACATTCTGATATGTTATCCTATTTTAAAGTTACTGTGGTGTTATTTATACTAAATGGTGGCATGGAGAGAGTGCCATGTCTGGAGTCAGGATGTAAGAGTTCAAATCCAACCTCCTACACTTGCTGGCTGTGAGGTTCTTGAAAAAAATCACTTAACGTCTATCCACCTCAGTTTCCTCAACTGTAAAATGGGAGTAATAATAGCATCTTCCTCCTAGAACTGTTGTGAGACTGAAATGAGATGATATTTTAAAAGTGTTTAGCATGGTATCTGTAAATGCTTATTCCCTTTCCCCTCCCATCTCTTTCACACCATTCTGCTTTGTTCTAATGTAATAACATGCTTTTTTCTTTTTTGCATTGGTAGCATTTTCAGGTAAAGCGTTCTTCCTTTTGTCCATTGTTAAAGGCTCTAAAAAATACCAAACAAATCACTGCAGGTGCCATGGTACACATCTGCATAGGACAATAGATAAGGACAGATTGATGCAGCAGCAGGTTAAAACCCTCTTATAGCTCCCGTTAGTCTCATTAATTCAGTTTTGGCTCAGATTAAACGTAATGTGATATTTTATAATTCACTCTAAATCACATTTTGCATTATTTAAACTCATATTAATTGTAACTCAGCTGCATTTACTATGAAGCTATAGCAAGAATAGAAGTAAAAACATCCCCCTCCCTCCATACATACCCTATGGCATTCTGGTCTGTGGGGAGAGTGGATTCATATTGAGAGCAGTTGCTTTGTAGCACTGACACAACCAAGTTCTTTTCCAGATAAGGCTCATTTGCTGGGCTGCTCAGGGGCTTCACTCCTAAGCTGGCTGGCCAATTGATTGTAAAAGTGGGCATGGACTCTGGCTCTTAGAGCTGTGGTGGCTTACCATTTTGATCTTCAAAGTTCACAAGATTGTAACTATCTTTAGTCTTCCTTAAAATGGGAAAGAATAGACACCATAGGGACAAAAACATTATCAAAACCCTTACAGGCCATATTGTGGCAGCCCTCCATCCAAAAGCTTGAAGTCCTTCTTGCCAACAAAGTGGAACATAGCCAAGCAGAGATTAAGATGAGGAAAGCCATTTCTTGGGCTGATCCCTTAGTTTTTGTTTTTTGTTTTTTTTCTGAGGCATTTGGGGTTAAGTGGTCACACAGCTAGGAAGTGTGAAGTGTCTGAGGTTGGATTTGAACTCAGGTCCTCCTGACTTCAGGGCTGGTGCTCTATCCACTGAGCCCCCTAGCTGCCCCTTCAATTCCCCTTCTAAACAGAGAACACTTGACTCAAACAATTTTCAACTCACATTCTAGGAAATGTAAAATAAATGAAGAAATTCTGATTTAACAAAAAAGGGCAAAGTAGACTTTTCACTTTGGATTTTGTAATACTTAGTTTTCAAAAGATTGGGTAAAGTTTCCCAACTTCTCTAAGTGAAAAGGCATATATCAAGCATTTTACTCAACTGAAACGAAGGAGGCTCAAAGACCTCCAGAAAACCAAACAAAAACACTACACTGTTTGAATTCCTGTGCCAAGCATTAAAGATACAAATGGAAAATTAAGAGGCTGCCCTCAGACATGACTCTCCTAATTTGAGTTAGGAAAAGTTCACCGTATGTTAAAATACTGTTTTGTGTTAAGAGTCCAGAATAATCATTGGTTAATTCTTTTCTTCACCACTATCTCATGGAGAGTCTCCTTTTTGTGATGAGTATCTTAACCTTGAGCACATAAGACAGTACTGCCTTTAGATGTATCCTGGGCAGGCAGCCAGTGAGAATAGCTAGATTTAGGTTTGACCATTACTTGTTCCATCTCTTTATGAAAGGCTTTAGCTTTGTTTTCTTCCATATCTCTGAAGGCAAAAGCTTGGAGAAGGTTTTTCAAAGAAAGAAATGTTTCTTAATATCTCTTGAGAAATTAAAAATGAATTTTAAAAAAAGTTTGTCATTTTAATCAGCCAAGATATGCCTTCTCACCCTCCCAGCCAACCTCCCTCTCTTCCCTAATTATAAGCACAAGAAAAACAAAAGCTGTTACACAAGTATAGTTGTTCAGAACAACTGTCCACATGGTCCATGTCCAAAACATATGTCTTGGGGGCAGCTAGGGGGTGCAGTGGATAGAGCACCAGCCCTGAAGTCAGGAGGAGCTGAGTTCAAATGTGGCCTCAGACATTTAACACTTCCTGGCTGTGTGACCCTGGGCAAGTCACTTAACCCCAGCCTCAGGGGGGAAAAAAAGATGGCTTATGTTGCACTCTGAAATCTTTGCTTCTCAATGAGGAGGTGAGAATTATGCTTCATCATTAGTCCTCTGAAATCCTTATAGGTTATTAGAATTCATAGGTCATAAGAATTCAATGAAATCATATTTTATCACATTAATATGCTCTAATTTGTTCATCTTTTCCCCATCTTATAGGTACCCTCTCAGATTGTCATTTTTTGGTACCTCAAAAAGAGGTCTAAAGAGCTTTGTACACCCTTAGGCTTTGTTTAGGACCATCCCTTTCTCCCCTCTTTCTACTCCCCCCTCCCTTCTTTCCTCCTTTCTTTCATTTTTTTTTCCCTCCTGAGATAATTGGGTTTAGGTGACTTGCCCAGGGTCACACAGCAAGAAAGTGTCAAATTTGAACGCAGGCCCATTTGACTTCAGGGCTGGTGCTCTATCCACTGCGCCACCTAGCTGCCCCTCTTCCTTTCTTTCCAGTGAAATGTATTTTTGTATAAAAACTATTTTCCCACAGTGGCTTTCTCCATGAAACTCAGAGAAGAAGCAGTGATTGAAATAGTCTGACCTTCTTTGCTCTTACATTTGCCATTTCTCCCTCCATATGTCTTATTGCTCAATCATTAGTTATTATTGTTTGCTGTTTCAATCCTGTATGACTCTCCATGACCCCACGGGTTCATTGGTTTTGTTTTTCTCTTGGTAAGGCTACCGGAGGGATTTGCCATTTCCTCCTCCAGAACATTTGTTCTGTAAGGGTATTTTACCCCTTTGTCTGATTCTGCATTGTTTTGTAGCAACAAGCATCCATGAAGAGCTTCTGTAGTGACACACAGAGCCGAGGATCCATCTCCACTGTCTTATCATCTCTGGGAGACTGACAGTCATTCTCTGCTTGAGATTTCCAGATGGAGCTGGGGGTCTGATTTGAAGGCCCGGCATGGCCCTCCTGCAGATTTGCTGGCTCACTGGCTGCAACAGGATGGGATATAAATGGGTTAAGAAGAGATTGTCATACAGACCCACAAAGAAATGCTTTGATCTGCCTTTTGTAGAAACAAAGCTATTTCTGGATTTTCTGAGGCTGGCAGATCCAGCCAAAGGGGAAGAACAGGGTTTGAGTTTTTGGCATCAGTGGCATTTCCTTCTCTGGCCCACTTTATAGATGAGGAAACTGAGGCAAACAGGGTTAAGTGACTTGCTCACCTGACTGCAGGCTGGTGCTGTATCCACTGCACCACATAGCTGCTTCAGTGTTAGGGACACTGCTCATCAATTCAAGGGATACCTATAGTGCTCATCTTTTTTTTTGGGGGGGAGGAACACAAGGGGTACCTTCTCTCTGGTAGGTATCCATACTTTCTTCTTTTGAATTCTTCATATTCAGTAGTTTTCTTTAAAAAAAGTCTTTTTTGATTGACAATTGGGGTTAAGTGACTCATCCAAGGTCACACAGTAGGAAGTGTTCAGTGTGTGAGGTCACATTTGAACTCAGGTCTTCCTGACTCCAGGCCTGGTCCTCTATCCACTACACCATCCAGCTGCCCCTCAGTTACCTGCTATAACACAGTAATCTTCCATTGCATCCATGGACCACAATTCGCTTAGCCGTTCTCTGGTAAAGCATTCTTTCCTACATTCTTTCTGGTGTTTTGCTTCCACAAAAAGTGCTGCAATAAATATCTTGGTGTCTATGGGAGGTTTCTTTCTTGGGATTTTGGGATTATAGGATGAAATACATAAATGAAAGACATTCATTAAATTTTTACATCTGATTGATATTCTGTTTAGTGCCAAGGACACATTTATTAAGCCCCACTTTTTGGTAATTAACAGCATTTTATTTTTTCCAGTTACACATAAAGATTATCTCGAGTTCCAAATTTTTCTCCCTCTCTCCTCTGTCCCCTCCCCAAGAAGGCAAGCAATCTGATATAGGTTTTACATGTGCAGTTATGTAAAACATATTTCCACATTAGTCATGTTGTTAAAGAAGAAACAGAACAAAAGGAAAAAACCACAAAACCTCCCCAAAATGAAAATAGTTCTTTCTTTCTGCCTTCTCTGTTGGTTTTTTCTCTGGATGTGGATGGTATTTTCCATCACGAGTCTTTTGGAATTGTCTTGGATGGCCATGTAACTGAGAAGAGCTAAGTCAATCAGATTTGATCATTACACAATGTTACTGTTCTCCTGACTGTTCACTTCCAGTGTCGATTTATGGAAATCTCTCCAGATTTTCTGCATCTGCCTGATCATCATTTTTTATTACACAATAATATCCTATTATATTCCCTTACCGGTCCCAACTTGTTCAGCTGTCCCCCAGTCAATGGTATTAAGCACCTCCTGTGTGCCATGCACTGTGCGAAGGGCTTTTTACAAATGTTTCTTCATCTGATACGAAAACCAAGCCTGACAGTCCCTGTCAGAAAGAGAGAATACAAAAGGAGAAAACAACATATGTAGGATAAAAAAGTTATGGGGGTGGGAGAATTATAGGAAGTGTCATAATGGCTCTGAGATCAGGCAAGATAAGACAAAAGCTTACCCAGTCTTGGGTCCCAAGAGCAGGGACTAAATTCTGTGGGAATAAGAGAAGGCCACAGAGCTATCTCCTTAATTTAGATCAATGGTTACCCACTGAGGATCATAGGATTGTTGTTTGAAAGGAAGGTCACTGAGTCTAAATTCACTTTATGAGGAGAGTAAGGATTATAAACAGCAGCTGACTTGCCTGAAGTCATACAGACATAGGTGGAAGAGGTGA
Source organism: Sminthopsis crassicaudata (assembly GCF_048593235.1). Classification (NCBI taxonomy): domain Eukaryota; kingdom Metazoa; phylum Chordata; class Mammalia; order Dasyuromorphia; family Dasyuridae; genus Sminthopsis; species Sminthopsis crassicaudata. Next base: position 638,434,456 of record NC_133619.1, on the reverse strand, counting down.
CATTAGAACCCAGGCCCCAGGAGGACCTGAGTTCAAATCTGGTCTCAGACACTTAACACTTCCTAGCTGTGTGACCTTGGGTAAGTCACTTAACCCCAGCCTCAGGGAAAAAAAAAAAAAAAAAAAAAGAACCCAGGTTCCCTGATTCCATACCTAGGGCTCTTTCATCATGTCATTCTGCATCATCAAGGAGAGCCTATGAGCAACCCTCCCATCTAGCTATACACCTTTCATCTCTTCTGATTCCATTTATTCAATTTCATGGTAGCAAGTTTTAAATAAGTAAATTTTATTTATTTTTCATCAAACTATTAAATTTTTAAATTTATTATTTTAATTTGTATCATGTCACATATTATTGGTTTTATTATATTCGTTATTAGAAATGCATTAAATTTATTAAAAATAAAAGAAATTAAGTATAAAAATGGTGCCATTGAAATGTTGCTGTTTTAGTAGTGGCGCGAATCATCTCATTGGTCACTGGATAAAGGTGTCACCTTTATCCTATCACTGATTGCATTAATGTTTGCGGAGGATCTCAACACTATGTCTTTTTATTTATTTATTTATTATTATTATTATTATTATATTGTTATTATCGACAGAACATATGCATGGGTAATTTTTCAACATTGACCCTTGCAAAAACTTCTGTCTCAACTTTTCCCCTCCTTCCCTCTACCTCCCTCCTCCCCTAGATGGCAGGTAGTTCCATACATTCAACACTATGTCTTGGTCCTCTTTATTAGTTTGTGAAAAGCCTGTGGATCCCTTCTCAGGATAATATTTTAAGTTATTAAAGGAAATGTTAGATTCTAGCAGTTTTTGCATATTTGTGAAAATAAAACAAAATTGTGTTTTTTCCCTCAAAGTTCATAGTCAGACTGCTAAGAAGATGCAGAAGAGTTCTTACGAAAGTTACATCTGAGGTACACAATATGGCCTTCAGATACATTTGGAGACACTGGGAAAGCACAATTTAGTCTCCCAACTCCGACTGTCCTGGAGAGCACGTTAACTACACAGTCATATAATAGTGCTGCTATTTCACTTAGAACTCATTGTGACACTAGCTTGTATTTTATTATTTACTAGTTTAACAAATAGTAAAATACAAGCTAGTGTTTACTAGTTTAATACTATTTAGCTATTTGCTAGCAAGAGTAATTACTATTACTAGTGCAATACTAGCTTTAAGATTTGTAAAGCACTTTATGGTCGATTCTCATAGAAATCTTGTAAAAATCGATGTTATTATTTCCATTTTTCAGATGAAAAAATAGCTTCTGTAAGAGCTTAAAGGATTTGTCCAGAGTCACATAACTAATTAGTGTTTGAGCCTAAATTTCTGACTCCAAATCTTATTCTTTATCCACTGCACCACTTGGATTCCTAAATATGTACTTATCATGCTCCCTCTCTCTGTTTGACACATATGTTCAGACACATAGATAGCCTCAGTACTGGTGGGCAATAGAGACATATCAATGAATTGCAACTACTCTCCCCATATTAGCAATTACAAATTACGTGGTAATACAATGGCATATTCGTGTCGCCATTGTACGTAGTAGATACAATGGCATTTTCTTTATCCTCATTCTTCTGGAGGTCTCTATCAGTTTCCTTTTGTGTATCTGAGGGAATATTTCTGTCTTTTCATGTGTCTCCAGTTGAGAGTGCACCCCATCTCTCTGCATCTCTGTTTCTGTGTGCATCCCCTGTTGGGGATCACTACAACATCCAAGCCTGCCTCCAGCTACCTTCATCATACTTCCTTATATAGAGGGATGTGCTGTAATCAGCTCTAACAGTTGTTATGTTTTCTATGTGAAAATTTACCCCTTGAATATAAGCAAATATTATTAATCAGTTCCTGATTTGTAAGTTTATGGTTTAGACTTAGAAAGTTATGTAAAAAATGTTAATAAGGAAGATTAAATTTAAGAGTGTGTACAAAGACATTTTTTTTCTCCTGGGAGAGTCTGGTTGTTAAATATTTACCAGCATATCCCTACACCGCCCATATTGTTCTGTAAATATTGCTTCAGTTAAGCAGGAATATAGAAGGATTAAGGGATGAAATCATTACCAGCCTGAAAACCGAGTGATTCTAACACCATTATTATCATTAATTGGCACTTATACTTGTTCCTGGGGTTTCAGATGGCATGTCACTGAGTCACTTTGGCCTTCTGAATTCTTCCCTGACTCTACCTAGTGTCCCTGATATCAGCTCATATTGTCTTTGGGGTTCCAGGGGGAGGGCCCTAGGCAACCACCTCCCCTGAACTCTCTTGAACTATGAACTCATTCTGTTGAATCTCTGTGGTATATTTCCCAGAAAGCTGAGGACTGACTCTTTTTGGTTTTAAATGTCACTTTGCAGAGATACATTAAATGACTTCAAACAACTTTACCTTTGTATTAAATTCCACTCCATTTTTCCCATTCCTTAGTGCCTTAAAGATAGGAATAATACAAGAGAAAAGAAAAGAAAAAGTTGCTGATCCGAGAGGAGGTTACATCTTGAATGAAAATCAAGTGACCTTGAATTCATTTTAAGTGATTTGGGCTTTCCAAGGCATGTCAGGTGACCTGTCTCTTCTCTCATTCTATCACCTGTCTCATTGCCTCTCAGTGCAAATAAGGATAGCTGTAAATTTTTAGTGTCTATCACAATATGGATTCATCGGAGGCATCCACTAAGATGCTAGGATCTTTTGTCATGTCAATTTTGTCTGTATGTCGTTTCCCCACCATCCCATTTATTCCTCACTTCCCTCCCCATGTGAAAATAGCTCCCCATTAGACAATGTGTTCTTTCAAAAGAGAGATTGCATTTTGTTTTTGTAACTATCACTTGGCTATAACAATGATAGAGTTTTGTTTAGATTTGTAAAATTTCCTCCTATTTGACCCTACTCCCACCTCCCATATTCAAGATCCATTTGGGATCCTGACTGTGAGCCTTATGTGAGTGACCCCCCCAAAATTTCATGACTTCTGAAAAATCTGAAAAAATGTTAACCATTTCTGCCTTCCTTCAAGGTATTGATGAGAGGTCAGATCTATTTTTGGGGTCACCCCCTCCTTCCAGGCACTTAGGGCTACAACCCTGACTGATATCATTCTTGATTCTTCTCTTCCTGAAATTCACCTCCACTCCCAAATCTGGTCATTTCTACCTTCCAACAGCTTTTCATATACACAATCAGTCCCCCCCCCTCGTCCAAGACCTTATCATTTCTTCCCTGGTTGGTCTCCCTGACTCATCTCTTTCTTTTTCTAATCTACCCTCCCTTCATCCATCAAAGTGATTTCCCTAAAGGTCAGTTAGCCTCTGCCACCCCCAGACTTATTAAATTCTGGTGATTCCCTTTTATTTCCAGAATAAAATAGAAATTTCTCTGTTTGACATTTAAAACCCATCCCAATCTGTCTCTTCCAACTTTTCCAGTACCCTCCATGTACACTATTTCAGGCTACATTGCCCACCTTTGTATTCTGCATGTGACATCACGTCTCCCACCTTGGTCTCCATCCTAACTTCTCTAAGTTCAGATTTCCTCAAGCTTCTTCAGGGGTCAAGTCAAATCCTTCCTTCTCCAGAAGGCCTTTTCTATTTTTTTCCTTCAGTGGTTAGTGTCCTTCCCTTAGAGATCACTTGTCATCTACCTTGTATATATCTTGTATGCATGTAATCAAGTGAAGGGAATAAGCATTTATACAGCACGTTATGTGCCAAGCATTGTGCTAAGAGCTTTGCAAATATCTCATTTGATCTTTATCACAATCCTGTGAGGTAGCTGCTGTTATTATCCTAATTTTATTGTTGAGGAAATTAAGGGAGATAGGGTTAAGTGACTTGCCCAGGGTCACATAGCCAGTAAGTGTTTGAGGATGAATTTAAACTCTTGCCTTACTGCTCACTGACACCTAGCTGACTCTAGTTATTTATATGCGACTCCCCCTAATTAGTATATGGACTTCCTATTGTTTAGCACAGTGACTGGCACAAAGTAAACTCTCCATAAATGCTTGTTGCCAGGTTGGCTGACTGGATTTTATTTTCCTTCATTTACTTCACTTTCTATCTGTATGGTTGAGTCTTCCCATGCTTTTCTGAATTCTTTAAATTTATTGTTTCATATGTTAGACAATAAGGAATTTTTAAAAAGCATTTATTTTTTTTAATTAATTTTATAATTATAACATTTTTTTCGACAGTACATATGCATAGGTAATTAAAAAAAAACATTTATTAAGCACTTACTGTATGCCAGGCTCTGTACCATGGCCCAGGAGATGCAAAGGTAAAATACGATCATCATTCTCTAGGAGCTCTCTGCGTATTGGAGATCTAGAATGTTAATAGCTAAGTACAGACACAATTGAGGTATTTTTTCCCCCTTGTTCTTCTCACTTCCCTCTGCATTCATCATATGAGATTTGCTATGCTTTTGGAAACTCCTCAAATTGATTGCTTCAATTTTGTATGATTGTACAAATGACGCATAAATGGTTGCATTGTAATCCACCTTCCCCCTCCTTTCCCATTATGATTTTATGTATAAAATCTCTACTTTCCTGCAACAGGACAAGGTTTCCTCCCCAGAAAAACTTCCAGTTTGCAAACTGTATTTCTTGCTCTGAAAGAAATGAATTAAACTGCTACTGGATCACTAAAATCTGCTTTGTGCTTCGTATGACTCCAGCTATTTACAGTGAAGAGATCAAGACAATAAAAATCTGGTTGGCAGCAGTGGGGTTGATCGCTTTGTTAATTAACAGTCTACATTTATTAAATGCCTACTATAGTCAGGCACTATGCTGTACCCAAGAGTTTTTGCTTTCAAGGAGCTCCCAAATGAATGGGAGAGACAACATGTAAATTGTGCCAAAGGCGTTAGCACCCTGGATACCCCAGAATCAGCAGGAGTTAGGATAAGCAAAAGTCTTTATTCTTGGACTTTAGCAGTAGAAGTGAAGAGAGTGGACATGTAGGATCTCTGTGATCTCACCTCATCATCTCTCTTGCTGAAGTGACCCTGGCTAGTCTCCCTGCACCTCCTAGTCCCTCCCACAATTCTCTGTATACACCAAACGATTAGGCCGGCACAGGATAATGGGAAAGGCCATTTTTCAAGCATATTCTTATAGAGTATTGTCCAATCAGTAATTAGCCTCAAGTGCTCGATTGTCCATGCATTGACTCAAGAGTTTCAGCCCTTTACAATAAATAACAAACAAGAGGAGATTATCTCTATTTTCTACCTTTATGAAAAATAAAAAAAGAAATCTGTTGCCATGTGACAATCTTGTGACAATACCATTTCTCTCTCAGTAGTTGCCAGCAAGATTTTTGCCAGCATCCTTCCTAATAGGCTGATCCCTTATCTGGAAGATGGAGATTCCGAAAGGGTCAAGGAAGAATGATGTGGTGTTGTTGGCTGCCCCACAACTCCGGGAGAAATTCCAGGAACAGATTAGAGATCTGTAGACAGTGTTTGTAGATTTGACAAAGGCCTTTGATACTTTCAGTCATGAGGGCTTCTGGAAGATCATGGCAAAATCTGGTTATGTAGAGAAGTTCAGCAGTATTGTATACCAGTTCCAAGATGGCATTTTGCATGGCTTCTGGATAATGGGCTCATGCTTTCCCACTCATCAAAGGAGAGAGCTTGCTTTCTTGCTTTGATGTTTGAGTGATGTTTGAGTTGTCAGAGGCCTTCAACAAGAACAAATGCAGCATCAGAACCAGCTGCTACCCTGACTGTAAATTATTTAATTTGAAAGGTCTGCAAGCCATAACTACTGTGGAGGGAATTGGAGTGAAGTTTTTTGTTCACAGATGATTACGAATACATTCTGTGTGGCCTCTGAGGCTGGGGTGCAGCAAAATCTGGATTCATTCTCTGCTGCTTATTCTAATTTTTGGCCTAACAATTAATGCCGAGAAAGCACAGGTTCTCCACCAGCCAGCACTGTGCCATCCATATGTGAAACCACTGATTACAGTAAATGGAGAACTATTGAATACGGATGATAAGTTCACTTAGCTCAGTAGTGTACTTTCCAGGAATGTTCCCACTGATGATGAGGTTGATGCAAGAATTGCCAGAACAAGCTCAGGATTTGGGAGACTGTGGGATAGATGAGGTATTAGACTGCTTCCCAAACTGTAGGGCTAGAGAACTTTGTGATGACCTCATTGTTATATGCCTTTGAGACCTGGACGGGTTCTCCAGTGTGAGAGAGAACCAATCAGAGTTTGTTTGAATGGAGATAGGTTCTCCTGCTCAGGAGGCTGAGTCTCATGATCAAGTGACATTCTCAGAAGGAGCAGCTGAATACTTCTAGCCCACCTCCTCATTAAATGTTTACCAATCAAGTTTTATTTCCACTTGTCACGGGCATTCCCTTTTACAAAAGTATTTTAAGGCATTCAGAATCACCATGGTCTTGTCTTTGGCTACTGATACCAGTGACCATCAATTTATTTATTTTTTATTTTTTTACATTTTTAAAAATAAATTTTATAATTATAATTTTTTTGACAGTACATATGCATGAGTAATTTTTTTTTACAACATTATCCCTTGTATTCACTTTTCCAAATTTTTCCCTCTCTCCCTCCCTCTACTCCCTCCCCTAGATGACAGACAATCCCATACATATTAAATGTGTTACAGTATAACCTAGATACAATATATGTGTGTAAATCCAATTTTCTTATTGCACGGCCATCAATTTATTGATTGCTAACTAATCCAATTGATTATTACCCAGAAACCCTGTCTCTTGAGGATTTCCATGCATCACAATATCCAGCCAAGAAATTGAATTGCTTCCATCTGAAATATCTTAGAAAGACTCTGAAGATCACCGGGCAGGACAAAGGGCTGAGCTCCTCTTGAGCTGATCTATCAAGCATTCCAACCCAATTGCACAGAGTGTGAGCTGAGCAGAGTGTCCAAATGTCAATGTCCATTTGTATAAGAGACTATTTTGTGGAGAACTCACACAAGGCAGGCATTCACATGGGGATCAGAAGAAGCGATACAAGGTCTCTCTGAAAAATTTTGGAATTATGAGACACGGAAGATACTGGCACCCACTATGGCGTGCTTGTATCCAAGAAGGTGCTGTGCTCTAAGAGCAAAGCAGAATGGCAGCAGACCAAAATAAATCTGAGATGGGCCTTTTGGACATCTCTACTCTTAATGTTTACAGGGACTATTTGTGCCCAACCTGTGGTAGAGCCTTCGGGGCTTGTATTGTTCTGAGCAGCCACAGCTGGCACACTGTATAGTTAACCTCAATGTAGTGATGTCATTTTGGTCCTCTTCAAGCATGAAAGACAACAACCAGCTCATAAATAAGCTACATAAAGTTTATTTATTTATTTTTTGAGACTGGGGTTAAGTGACTTGTCCAGGGTCACACAGCTAGGAAGTGTTAAGTGTCTGAGACCAGATTTGAACTCAGGTCCTCCTGAATTCAAGGCTGGTGCTCTATCCACTGTGCCACCTAGCTGCCCCTACATAAAGTTTAAATTGGAGATAATCAATAGAGGGAGGGCACTAAAGTTAAGGAAGATCAGAAAAGCCATCCTGTAGAATATGGGATTTTAGTTGGAACTTGAAGGAAGCTAGGAGGCAGAAATGAGGAGGGAGAACATTGCAAGCCTGGGAAAATGCCCAGAGCAAAAAAAAAAAAAAAAAAAAGGGGGTGTCTTGTAAGAGGAACAACCAAGAGACCTTTGTTACTGGATCACTGACTGTCACCATACGTCACAAGTTGCTGATTCCATCTTTTAAAAAAACAAATTCTGTCTCCTACACTTCATCATGATGGTGATCCTGGACTCTCCAAGGCTCTGTCAGCCAGATTTTAAGCCTGACAGTTCTGGGCATGTTGACAGGCTTGGAACGTGAGCACAGAAATAAACAAAGCATTTCTCCCCAGGAGAGATGGGTCAATCTGATTTCAAAGAATTGTATCACAAGCTCAATCATAATGTAGTGAAACTTTCAGCCTTATGAATTCTGTAGAAGGATGGGTAATAGCAGCAGGGGAAATCAAATTAAAAGATTAGAGGATTTGGGGTTGGAGAGCTTTGAATCAAACACCCCCATTGTTCAGATGGGGAAAATGAAGTCCAGAGACATTTCCCACTGGCTACACTCTTTTGGACTTCTTTGTCCTTTTCCACCCTTTACTCCCAATATATCTCTTTTTAGCTTTCTTTTGTATATTGTCTTCTCCATTAGTTAAGCTAGATTGTAAGTTCCTTAAAGATAGGTACTGTCTTTTTTTCTTTTTCCATATTGGTACCTTCAGCATTTAGCTTGGCACATAGTAAGTGCTTGTAATAAGTGTTTATTGATCGAATGACTAAGACATGGAGAGATTTACTTCAAGCCCTGCAGTGAACATGTAAGAGAGCTAGTATCTGACTGATTCATGAAGCACTAGAGTGTTCTATCATTGACAGATGTCATATAGCAATGAGACAAGGAAGATCATTGATCTCTGAAGATCTGGAATTATGGGTAATACAAAGAGCAAGATTGGCTGTAAAGAAGCAGGCCCTAGAATGTTACTAATGATGACTCGGGCTCCCAAGAAATGACAAAAAGACATTATTAAGGTCATGCCTGAAGGAAAAAGGAATTGGACTGGTTTCATAGTGAATACAAGGGATGGCAGATGCCTCAAGCATTCCTCTTTTATTCATTAACTAAGAATGACTCAGAGGAAAGTCTGAACACTAGGGATGGAGTCCATTAGAGGATCTGTTGGAGGCCATGCACAAAAATATCGGAGAGTGAGAAGACATGGTTGGATGATGTTATACATTCATCTGTGGAGGGAGGCTCCACATGAATGAGCACAACAGTGCACCCAAGTATGGAAGCAAATACAATAGTAAGTTGTCCTTAGTAAGTCCTTTGAACTTTACAATCAGTGAGTCAGCAAATATTTATTTTTTTATTATAGTTTTTTTATTTACAAGATGTATGCATGGATAATTTTTCAGCATTGACAATTGCAAAACATTTTGTTCCCATTTTTTCTCTCCCCCCCCCACTCCCTCCCCCAGATGGCAGGTAGACCAATACATGTTAAGTATGTTAAAGTATATGTTAAATACAATATATGTATACATATCCATACAGCTGTTTATCAAATATTTATTAAGCATTTACTATGGGATAGTAGAGAAATACACTCACTATGTGCTACACACTGAGGATACAGAAAAAGGCAAAAACACAACTTCAGACTTCAAGGAGTTCACATTCTAGTAAGAGGAGACATGGACACATCTAGGTACATATATCTTGTATGTACAATATAAGATATATTCAATGTAAATGGGAAGCATTCTTAGAAAGGACTGTGAAGTATATTTGGGGGAAGAACAGTTTTAGGGGCTTGACTTAGAATAAAAAATGGAGCTGAAAGGGCCTTAAAGCATGGGGTGTCAGAGCTGGGAAAGCTTGGTCAAGTCAACAAGCAGTATTGGGAATGTTTATTATTGTTGTTTAGTTGACTGGTTATGTCCAAATCTTCATGACTTCATTTGGAGTTTTCTTGGCAAAGATACTAAAGTGGTTTGCCATTTCCTTTTCATTTTACAGATAAGGAAACTGAGGCAAACAGGGTGAAGTGACTTGCTTAGTGTTACATAGTTAGGAAGTGTCTGAGACTTGATTCACTTAATTGAGTCTTCCTAACTATAACCCCAACACTGTATCCACTGCATCACCTACTTGCCTGGAAGGGACCTTAGAGATAATTTTATTTTCTAGAGAAAGGCATGGACATGGGGAGAGCTTAGAGCCACCCAACACAGCATTAATAGTGACCATTTTATGTAGAATGGGATTTGGTTGGCTTGGATGACAATAGTTTGAATGATTTAATTGGTTTCCTTGCTTCAGAAGCATAGATTTCCCAATCTATGGGGAATTCGTACTTTAGAAATTTTGGTTGAATTTTCATTTCCCTCTGGTTAGGCCTTATGGACCAAGTGATGCTAGCTGCTATGGCAAATGGAGGCCTAGGGAAGTGTTTTATTTTGCTTTAATTAGGAATCTTATCAGAAATGAAGTTGTTTTTGTTGAATTTTATGGCCCAAGAATAAATATCACATTGCATTCTAATATTGAATCTCAATCACTGAGCTAGGCCTGGTGTAGAATAATATATGGGGAGTAAACAGCGGAGGCAGAATTTGAGCTCAGGTCTTCGATTTGTTCCCTTATAGTGCTCTAGACAGTAGTACTGATTCTTTTTTTTTTTTAATTTTATAATTATAACATTTTTTGACAGTACGTATGCATAGGTAATTTTTTTTTTTACAACATTATCCCTTGCACTCCCTTCTGTTCCAAATTTTTCCCCTCCTTCCCTCCACCCCCTTCCCTAGATGGCAGGCATTCCCATACATATTAAATGTGTTATAAGTATTACTGATTCTTCCAGCTGTCCTCAAAGTATTGAAACACTGAGAAAAGAGCCTTGTACATAGTAGGTGCTTAAGAAATGTATATGGGATTGAATTGGACTGACTAAATATTTTCATTATTAATAGCTGTTGTTAATGGGGTTGCTGTTATTGACTTTGAAGGAAAGATACTTCTGTGATAAATCAATTTATTGAAGTTGTAGTGGCCTATGGCTTTTAATCTCCTGAGGCCTTGATACTTTAGTAACATGTATATTCCTATTGATACTTAAGTAACAATAAGTGTTCCTATTATTTGTAACTATTATTTTAGAAGCATTGCTACTTTAGTAAAAGGCAGTGTTGCTATTACTCATTACTGTTATCCTAGAAGTATGATGGGAGAGGTAGCATCTTGAAAGCCCAGTTATATAAGATAAGGCATGATAAAATATACAGGGCTTAAACCTGTGATTTAACTATGGCAAAGTTATGTAATGATTGTTACTAATATCTTTTTTTGGAGAAAGTCATATAGGTTATGGGGTTGACTTGAAATCACATTTTGGGGGGTTCGAGTCCTTTTTTTTTTGTTTAAAATTTAATGAACACAAGTTGCTCAAATGTGTGATAAGGGGGAGGGCAACCATAGAGTCATTCGATATTAGTTATAAGCAGTATTCCTCCTTTTTGTTACTGTTATTCTGGAACCATTGATACTTTAGGAATAAGCTACATTCCTGTTAGTTGTTACTGTTATCCAAAAATAATGATACTTTAGTAATAAGCAACATTCCTATTACTTGTTACTGTTATCCTAGATATGTTGATAGTTTAGTAACAAGTAGTATTCCTCTTACTTGTTACTGTTATTCTATTACTATTAGAAGCTGCATTCCTGTAAGTTGTTACTATTAGCCTAAAAATAATGATACTTTAGTAATAAGCAACATTCCTGTTACTTGTTACTGTTATCCTAGAAATACTGATGCTTTATCAATAAACGATATTCACATTTCCTTTGTCCCAGACACTACCACTGAGTGTTATAATTATAATACTGCATAACTGTATCACTGTATTTGAATTTAATCCTGCAATTGCTTATTGCTTGTCTGAATGTTACTTGTCAGGCTTTTATGTAATCTGAGCAAATAACAAGCAAGAAAAACAGAATGAACAGTTTAATGGAGGCCTCAAAGACTGAAGGTGGTGACGTTGAGCTTTCAGCCATCAGTGAATAATGGAACATTTCATCACAATTGTAATCTTAATTTTCTGGATTTAGATTACAGGTAAAAATGGATGTTTCATGTAGGAGAAAGGAACATTTCAACAATATGATGAGTGAATGAAAGACTTTGCTTGTTAAATTTCAGAAACTGTTTTGAGATCCTTTTGCTTACCAGAGGAGGCCTGATTAACTTGACTGCTTTGAGAATTTGAGACTGCTTGTTTAAATAAACTGTTAATTAAAAAGATTTAAAAAAACTCAATAATTGAAGCAAAAGAAGCAATGGGTAATGACTTTAACCACATATTCTCCAGTATCTTTGGAGTATGACTCAGGGGGAATGCTGTACCTCTAGCCACAATTAGTGTGTGCTGCTTTTTTTTTTTTTCTGTTGCCAGAGTTGATTATTATTGTTTCTTACTTACCTCCAGAAAAATCTAGAACCTTGTACCTTGGCAGCTAAGCCTTGGGGAAGGTTCAGGTAGCTTGTCTTATAACAAGTCTAACAGCATTTATTGAGGTTTGCTAGTCCTTTTTACAAATATCTCATTTGATGTTTACAATAATATTGGGAAGTTAGGTGCTATTATTTCTCCTATTTTACTAATGAAGAATTTGAATTATAGAAGTATCAGGTGACTTGCCTCAAATCACACAACCAGTAAGGTTGGATTCGAATTCAGATTTTCCTGACTTTAGGTGCAATACTCTACCCACTGGGTCCTCAAGCTTCGGCTCTTTAGCTGAAGTTCTTCCTGATGTAAAATATTCAAGCCCCAGCAGCTAGAGAGTCAACTGCCAAACAGCATTTGTCCCTTTTAAAAGTCCTGCCACCGTAGCATCAGAGTCTTTCTTCTGACCACTACCTTTTAAAGATAAATGTCTTCTATACTTATTTCCCTCTAACTTTCTCTCTCTCTTTGTAGCCCACAGAGCCAGAAAATGCTAAGATGTTGGGAAGATAGGCAAGGGATTGAATTTTTTATTTTTTTTTATTTTTTTTATTTTTTTTTTTTTAGTAACATGAGTTGTTATTAGTGTGACACAAGTCTAAGCTCCACGATGAACCTCTGAGGACATTAAGAAGGCACTGGAGTCACCTCATATTGACTCAAGAGTTGTTCAGCATTCAAGGTGTATATTTATAACATGGAAATCCACAAACAATATAAATCAGGGTTAGCACGTAGGCAGACAAGAGCATTTATGAAGTGCATACTGTGTTCTGAGCACTGTGCTTAGAGCTAGGGCTACAAATGTAAGGAAAAAGAAATCTAGGCACTGCCTTCAAGGAGATTACAATCTTACTTGGGAAGATAACTCATAAAAAAGAGCTAAAAAGGCTCCTTGAGGTCTGTGTGTGGGGAAAGGTGCTCAGGGACTTGGGTCAAGATCCAGAATTAGAAGCAGAGTGGGAAGGGGAGTAAAGATTGGCTATTCTGGGCTCTTCCCTCAAATGGAGTCCCCTGGAGGAACTCACCAAGGAGAGGAGGTGAGGGGTGAAAGGATGACAGGGACCTGAGACATGGTTGTTCATCTATTGCCTTGCTTTAAAAAACAAAAAAACAAAACAATTTTTGTTTTGACATTATTTTCTAATATTTTGCCATCCCCTCCCCTCTCCAGAGCGCCATCCCTTGTCACAAAGTTAGTAATGTGATATAAGAAGAGTAGCTTCCATACACGGCTCTGCTCAGACCTTACCTGGAGTCTATGTTCTGGGGACAGTTCTGGCTTAAGAAACTTTGGAAAATTCAGAGGAGAAAGACCAGAATGTCAAAGGGCTTTGAGTTTATCAACTGAGGTTCAGCTGGAAGATCCCAGGATGTTAAATCTGAGAAGAGAAGACTCAGGATGGATATTATAGCTAGGTTCAAGCATTTTATTTTATTTTTATTTTTTTATTTAAATTTTTTTTAAATAGCATTTTATTGCCAGAACATATGAATGGGTAATTTTTCTTTTTTCTTTTTCTTTTTAATTTTATTTATAATTTTTTGACAGTATATATGCATGAGTAATTTTTTAAAATAACATTATCCCTTATATTCATTTTTCCAAATTATCCCCTCCCTCCCTCTACTCCCTCCCCTTGATGACAGGCAATCCCATATATTTTACATGTGTTACAGTATAACCTAGATACAATATATGTGTGTAAATACCATTTTCTTGTTGCACATTAAGTATTAGATTCCGAAGGTATAAGTAACCTGGGTAGATAGACAGTAGTGCTAACAATTTACATTCATTTCCCAGAGTTCCTTCTCTGGGTGTAGTTGTTTCTGTCCATCATTGATCAACTGGAAGTGAGTTGGATCTTCTTTATGTTGAAGATATCCACTTCCATCAGAATACATCCTCATACAGTGTTGTTGTTGAAGTGTACAGCGATCTTCTGGTTCTATTCGGTTCAAGCATTTTAAACAAGAAGGCATAGACTTCTGCTTGGCCTTGGTGACAGAGCAATGGATACAAATAATAAAATGATAAATTCATTCATTCATCAATTCATTTATTTATCTATTTAATTTCTCTGATAAGGCCTCATTTCTCTTAAATTTTTTTATTAAAGTCTTTAATTTTCAAAATATATGTATAGATAATTTTCAACATTCAAAATCTTGCAAAAGCTTGTTTCAGATAAATGATAAATTTAAGTTTGATGACAAGAAAGCTTCCTAATGATTGGAGCTATCCAAAAGTGGAATAATGGTGGATTCTTCTTCCCTGTATGTCTTCAAGGATAGGCTGCATGAAGGACTTTTCCAATGTGTTATAGGGAGGTTTGGATCAGGTGGATTACCAGGGTGATTATAACTCCTAATTCTGTCTGTGAACGAATTTAAAAAGACAGAGGGGGGGGGGAAGTAAAACTACCACAAAATTCAAGTCTGATAGTATATGCAATATTCTACAACTATAGATTCCCAGGTCTACAAGGAAGGGAACAGGATTTTTTCATCTCTTATTTGGGGATCAGACTTTGTTATTATATTTGTACAACATTTATTTTCATTTATTTCTGTTGCTATTATTTCCCTTCATTTGCATTGGAAATATAGTCCTTGTGCATATTGTTTTCCCTTGTTCATTTATTTCACTTTTACTTTGGTTCATATAACTTCTAGATTTTCTGGATTCTCTATATTATATGCCAGTGTAGTCATATTCTTTTACACCTAGTATGGGGTAAGTAAGATAAGTATAAGACCTAGGACCTATAATTTGTTTCGTTATTCCCTAATTGATAGGCCTTTTTTTTTTTTTTTTTTTTTTTTTTTTTTTTGAGGCTGAGGTTAAGTGACTAGCCCAGGGTCACACAGCTAGGAAGTGTTAAGTGTCTGAGACCAGATTTGAATTCTGGTCCTCCTGAACTCAAGGCTGGTGCTCTATCCACTGTGCCACCTAGCTGCCCCCAATAAGCCTTTTCTTTATTTCCAGTTCTTTGCTATTACAAGAAAAATTCTGCTATGAATATTTTGGTGTATATTCTGTATTTCTTTCTATATCTGAATTTCTTGGGATATATGTCTAGTCAGAAAATCTCTGAGTTAAGGGATTTAAATATCTTAGACACTCTTAAAACATTAATTCAAACTTCTTTCAAGAGTGGTTAGACGGGGCAGCTAGGTGGTGCAGTGGATAGAGCACTAGCCTTGAATTCAGGAGGACCTGAGTTCAAATCTGGTCTCAGACACTTAAACACTTCCTAGCTGTGTGAGCCTGGGCAAGTCACTTAGCCCCAGCCTCAAGGGGAAAAAAAAAAAAGAATGGTTGGACAAATGTCACTTGATACCTTCTCTTTGAATCTACAAGCAAAATATTCCAACAAAGAGGATAATATATAATTTACCCACATGGTGGTGCTATACTCCAATCCACTAGACCAGAGAACTCACATTTCCTTTGATATCCAGAAGGGATTGTCTATTCCTCCTTCTCCATCCTGAGCTTGTTTAACAAACAACAACAAAAACATATTATCCAGATTCAGAATTGACCCGGGCAGGGCTTTTTTTTCCAATCAGCAAAAATCTGCTTTTTTTTCATTCCTCCAAACTCCACCTTCCAATTGAGAAAACTCTGGATACAGATATATATCATTAAGCCGAAGAAATTTCTTCATTGGCCACATCCCCTTAAATATTTGTCTCATTCTACACTCTGAAAATCTATCAGAATATGGGGAGAATGTTTCATCATGAATTTACTGATTTCATTGTTTATCATTACACTGATCAGAGTTTCAAAGCCTTGCAAAATTGTTTGCCTGTATAAAACTGTCGATGCTAAATACACGATTCTCCTTATTCTGCTCCTTTTACTCTGTACAAGTCTTCCCAGGTTTTTCTGAGTCAGCATCCTTCACCATTTCTTACAGCATAAGAATATTCTATCACATTTATATACTATAACTTGTTCATCCATTCTCCAATTTATCAGCAACTCCTCTGAGCCCCCATGCTTTGCTAACTCAAAAAAGAGTTATAAATATCTTCATTCATCCTTGTTTTGCTTAAGATTAATGGTTCCATTAATCTATTCTAGGGTAGGCTCTTAACAATTTTTTTTTTCTGTGTGATGGCAGACTATTGAAGCCAATGGACCCCTTCTCAGAATAGTGTTTTAAAATGCATAAAATAGAGGGGAGCTAGGTGGCGAAGTGGATAAAGCACCAGCCTTGAATTCAGGAGGACCCAAGTTCAAATCTGGTCTCAGACACTTAACACTTCCTAGTTGTGTGACCCTGGGCAAGTCACTTAACCTCAGCCTCAGGGGGGAAAATGCATAAAATAAAATACATGGGATTTTAGTTGCAAAGAAAATCAATTACATTGAAATACGGTATTTTTGTTCAGTTATATTTGACTTTTTGTGACCCCCTTTGGGATTTTCTTGACTGAAGCAATTTGCCATTTCCTTCTCCAACTCATTTTATAAGAAATTTTTTAAAAATGGACACAAACAGGGTTAAGTGACTTGCCCAGGGCCACACAGTTAGTTAGTGTCTGAGACTAGATTTGAATTCATGAAGATGAATCTTCCTGAGTACAGGCCCAATTCTCTAACTACTGTGCCATCTAAGTTTTCTTAAAATATTATAAGGCAATGAATACAAATACAATACATTATATTGAATTTGAATAGAAATAATAAAAAAAGATCATATATCCTTTGAAATTCAGACTCAGATTAAAATCTTCTGATACAGGATATGATGTGGTTTATGATTTTTAACATTACCCAAGTAGGAAAATCTCTTGCTTAGAATGTCTCCCTCCATATCTGGAATTTGCCTTCTCTGTTTCATTCTTCCACATTCGCAGGAAATGAATACATAGCACTTTATACCCCAATATTTATTATCCAAAACCAACATGAAAGGGAACCTACATCACTACCTCTCTGGAAATCAAATCTTTTTTTCCCCAAGGGTTTTCTTGCCAGTTTGTGAAATTTTCAGAAGCTGTTCCTTCCAGTGCTTCTGGATTTACCTTTCCTTGTTGGGGAAACTGGGAGGAATGTCTTTTAGGAGCCAAGTAAGAGGAAAGTTGGAAGTTCGGGGAATCTGTCTGATGGCATACAGCCTACTCTGCCCTGAGAACTGCTGCATTCCACCCACTCCCCACCAGTTTCTGACAGAACTTCTGACATGTTGTGCATCACAAATTTGCTAAATGAATGATTGGATACTGTTGAGCCCAGACTCATAAACTTTGAGCTGTAAGGAATCTTAGAATTCACCAAGACCAACTCTTGTATATTATAGGTCAAGTATCTGAGAACCAGAGAGGGAAACATAAAATGTCAGTAGCAGTACCAGAATTAAGGCCTATAGACAATGCCTTTTCTGCTGTACTGTGGTTGTGGTCCACTGCTTCTATTCCCTTCTGGTACATCACATCACTGCTGAAGATCCCAGCAGGGGAAGACGTCAAACCATAGGCTATTTAACATTAAATCAACATGCTTGACTCGGAAGAGTCTGGCAGACTGTACAAGTGGATCTCAGTTTTAATCTGGAGAGCAGAGCAAATTTAGTAAGAGTTTCATAGTAAATAATAGGGCATCACATTAGAATACTCAAGAAAATCAAACAAAAACAACTTAGATCAGCATCTGCTTTTATAACCAGGAATGGTAACTTCATGAAATGAGAAAAAAAAAAAAAAGGAGCTCCAAAGAAGTAAGCAATTAGCTCTTTCACCTTTGTACAATTAATAACCGAGTAGCAACCAAGGTTCAATTCAATTAACTCATTTTTATTAAGACCTTCTTTAGTGACTGATGGAGTGGAGTAAAGGCTAGAAAGTTGACTCACAGGACAATCTACGTTAGTGATCCTGCCTTTGACACATACTGCTTATGTAACCACTGGGACAAGTTCTCTGTTAGCCTTAATGTCCCAGAAATTCTGTTTAGATTGTACTTTGTCATAGACAAGCTGATTAGCACTGGTAGAAGGAGTTTCTTTTGTGGGAGTTCTTTGTATCTAAGAAATCATAGATTTAGGACTCCCTTCCCTTTTCTCCCTTCACCCCATACAAACACAATGTGCCAGGAATAGTGCTGAACACTGAGGTTGGAGTTAAATAATGAATTTGAATAGAAATAATAAAAAAATAAATCATATATCCCCTGAAATTCAGATTCACATTAAAAGCTTCTGATATAGGATATGATGTGGTTTATGATTTTTAACATTACCCAAGTAGGAAAATCTCTTGCTTAGAATGTCTCCCTCCTTTGTCTTCAAGGAGCTTTCTCTTCCTTTCCTTTCCTTTTCCTTTCCTTTTCCTTTCCTTTTCCTTTCCTTTTCCTTTCCTTTCCTTTTCCTTTCTTTCCTTTCCTTTTCTTTCCTTTCCTTTCCTTTCTTTCCTTTCCTTTCCTTTCCTTTCCTTTCCTTTCCTTTCCTTTCCTTTCCTTTCCTTTCCTTCTTTCCTTTCCTTTCCCTTTCCTTTCCTTTCCTTTCCTTTCCTTTCCTTTCCTTTCCTTTCCTTTCCTTTCCTTTCCTTTCCTTTCCTTTCCTTTCCTTTCCTTTCCTTTCCTTTCCTTTCCTTTCCTTTCCTTCCTTTCCTTTCCTTTCCTTTCCTTTCCTTTCCTTTCCTTTCCTTTCCTTTCCTTCTTTCCTTTTCCTTTCCTTTCCTTTCCTTTCCTTTCCTTTCCTTTCTTTCCTTTCCTTTTTCTTTCCTTTCCTTTTTCTTTCCTTTTCTTTCTTTCTTTCTTTCTTTCTTTCTTTCTTTCTTCTTTCTTTCTTTCCTTTCTTTCTTTCTTTCTTTCTTTCCTTTCTTTCTTTCTTTCTTCTTTCTTTCTTTCTTTCTTTCTTTCTTTCTTTCTTTCTCTTCTCTCTCTCTCTCTGTTCTCTCTTTCTTCCTTCCTTCCTTCCTTCCTTCCTTCCTTCCTTCCTTCCTTCCTTCCTTCCTTCCTTCCTTCCTTCCTTCCTTCCTTCCTTTGTTCATTCACTCCTTTCTCCCTCTCTCCTTCTCTCTCTCTCTCTTTCTCTCTCTCTCTCTCTCTCTCTCTCTCTCTCTCTCTCTCTCTCTCTCTCTCTCTCTCTCTCTTTCTATTGTGGTGCAAGAAAAGAGGGATGGAGTTTAAAGATTAGAAAGGAGAATCCACAGGACTGCTAGGGAGATCCAAAGTGTATAAAGCTCTGGAATCAGAAAGATTCTTCTTCATGAGTTCAAATCCAGCCTCAGACACTTATTAGCTATGTAACCATAGGCAAATCACTTCACCGTGTTTGTCTCAGTTTACTTATCTGTAAAATGAACTGAAAATAGAAATGACAAAGCATTCCAGTATCTCTGGCAAGAAAACTCCAAGAAAATAAAGTACATGATTCATAACTGAACAACAACAAAGAATAATTCTCTGATTTGGGTAGGAAAGGAGAATATAGTTGTGAACCTGAGTAACTCAAAGAATGGTGGTGTCCTCAAAGGAAAGATGGAAATTTAGAGAAAAGACACTGACCATAATTACTAGTAGGCAGTTAGATCCTGGTTTTATTAAATGTGTAACTAGACTGACCCATATCAAATCGTAACCTGTTTGTAACTATAGAATTATTAGAATGTGAATTCCTTGAGGGTTAGGATAATGTTTTTCACCTCTTTTTTTTTTTTTTTTTGTATCCCTACTTCTTAGCACAGTGCCTGGCACACAGTAAGTACTTAGAAGTACCTGTTGTTGTTTGTCCTTAATTTTCAGAAGGAGCAGTTTCATCATGGGGCCATGACTTGACGAGTATAAATTGGATATGCATGAGACAAAGCTGCACAAAGTCATCAGGCTCACTCTCTCTACTAATGGCATTGAAATCCAATGGCAAGACAAAAACTAAGATGACTAGTGATGGCCCAAGATGCAGTGGATGATCTTGGAGTTTTTGATGCTTCCCCAAGTTCTAATTACTCCACCCTGCCTGCTTCAGCCACCTTTGATGGTCACTGGAACAAATCTTTCTTCTCTGCCCATTCTGCCAGGAATGGTTCAGGTAGACATGCCTCTAATTCACTGATGGGTTTAAAGCCTGTCAGTTACCCTCAATCCTGTTTAGCTTGTCTGCCAAGGTTTACTTGGGTTAGGTCACTGTGCATAATGCAGCTTCTTAGAGCCAAAGATAAGAGTTGGGTGCCAGGTAGGAACCAAAAGTGGATAAGCAGCCTTGAAAGGGCTTGACAAGCCCTCACACCAGAGCTGTTAGTCCTCTGAATGCCCTATACATCCCATTGTAGCATTATAAAAACTTGTGGACTGATCGATTGATCGAGTATCTTAGAGTTGGCTAGAATTCAGAGAGATTAATTGGTTCCACATTGCATAATTTCTGTGTTAAAAGAATGGCACTTGAATATAGATTTTTCTGGCTGATGTCTAGCATATGGAAGTTCTCCTTACACCCACTGAATGCCTCTTAAGATATGATCTATTGGCTACAATTATACGGAACTTAACACTTTCATGGGCTGACAGATTACATATACTCATACTACAATTACAGACCTCATAATGTATTTGAAAACTCAACAGATAAATTATACTGGGACTGGACCATTAGCAGAACTAGAAATATTGTTCTGTGATGAGTTGAGAGGCTGATAATTCTGCCTAGCTTAGCTTGGGGAAGAGCTGCCCAGTGGCAGAGGACATGTAGACCTCAAGCAAAGACCCAGATTCGTAGTGTAATAATTGCTTGGCCTGGCTAGTAGTGGACAGATCTACCCAGCTGACATACCCACCATACCCTGTGAGGATCCAAACTCTGAATCATTCACCATCAGTTGCCATTGCATCCAGAAGACTTCATGACAATCCTCTGGAAGAAGAAAGATCTCAAAGGCCTCTAGTTTTGAAGTGGTAACTCGAGGCAACTTGGTGTTTTCCTGGCTTGTAGACTTTTCTACCACTGTACTGTAAGCCTGGGGGGGGGTGGTGTATGAGGAGTTCAGGAGGACTAGTACCTCTGGTGGGAGAACTTACCAAGTCCTTTTCAGAGCTGCTTATCCACCTTTGGTGTCCACCTGGAACCTAATTCTCACATATAGAGAAAAAGCTAAGAAGCTTTAAACGTACTTTTTTAAAAATTAATTTTATAATTACACATTTTTTGACAGTATATATGCATGAGTAATTTTTTTTATAACATTATCCCTTGTATTCATTTTTCCAGATTTTCCCCTCCCTCCCTCTACTCCCTCCCTTGATGACAGGCAATCCCATACATTTTATATGTGTTACAGTATAACCTAGATACAATATATGTGTGTAAATACCATTTTCTTGTTGCACGTTAAGTATTAGATTCCGAAGGTGTAAGTAACCTGGGTAGATAGACAGTAGTGCTAACAATTTACATTCACTTCCCAGTGTTCCTTCTCTGGCTGTAGTTGTTTCTGTCCATCATTGATCAGCTGGAAGTGAGTTGGATCTTCTTTATGTTTAACACATACTATTGCCACAAACTAATAAGCTGTCTTGTCACATGGGCTAAATTTAGCAGGCTGAGGGTAACTCAATAGGCCACAGTGAATTAGGGGGATCTTTGTCCCAAACATATGAAGATTTCCCTCAGTAGAATGGGCTGATGAGAACAATTTGTTCCAGTGTCCATAAAGGCAGCCAAAGCAGGCATTGTGGGATTCTTAGAACTTGGTCAGACACTGAAGATACCGGCATCAATCATTGTACTCTGAGTTATTGTCAGCCATCTCGACTTTTGTCCTGCCACTCAATTTTGATGACTCTGGAAGAGAGTGTGAGGCTGAGGACTTTGTGTGGCTCTGCCTCAAGTAAATCCTATTCATGCTCAAATCAAGACATGCCCATGTGATGTCATTATTCCTCTTTGAAAAATGAAGGACAAAAGAAGGATGAACTGTAAGTCGGTACCCACTCTTTTCCCCATCAATTCTACATGTATTTATGGATTATGTTGTAGATTTTTTGGGAAATGTTTTGTAACTATTGTTTTTGCCATGCCATTAGAATAAATGCCTTTGCTAAAGAATTGGGCCTATTAGTTGATTGTGAAGGGGAAGCACATTGGTGGGGTGGGGGCTCATGCCAGTAGATTAGCTCATTATAGTGTTATCCCTAGAATCCAGATAGTAGATATTATTCTAGTGACCCAATCTTCTGGTACTAGTGTATGTGGGTAAAGTAAACCCAGAGGAGGTGCCGCTTTTAAAAAAAGTAGGATAAGCAGAACCAGGAGATCACTATACACTTCAACAATGATACTGTATGAAGATATATTCTGATTGAAGTGGATATCTTCAACATAAAGAAGATTTAATTCAGTTCTTGTTGATCAATGATGGACAGAAACAGCTACACCCAGAGAAGGAACATTGGGAATTGAGTGTAAAATGTTTGCACTATTGTCTTCCTACCCAGGTTATTTATACCTTTGGAATCCAATTCTTACCGTGCAACAAGAAATTTGGTTTTACACACATATATTTTGTATCTAGGATATACTGTAACACATTTATTATGTAAGGGATTGCCTGTCATCTAGGGGAAGGGAGTAGAGAGAGGGAGGGGAAAATTTGGAAAAGTGAATACAAGGGATAATGTTGTAAAAAAAAATTACCCATGCATATGTACTGTCAAAAAATTATAATTATAAAATTAAAGAAAAAAGTAGGATAATAAGTTGTCCCAGGACTAATTTTTGTTTAAATCCCATCGGAAAAGATTAATAGAATGAGATGAGGAGGAGGATATTGACAAAAGAATTCCCTCATAATAAGCTGGTTAAAAGTAGGTGGCACAAAGTATGGCCACTCCCATTTTACAGAGAAAGAAACCGAGGTTTATTAAGGGAAAGAGATTTAATGTGCTGAATTAAGTTGGTATCAATGAGTACATTAGAGCTGGGAGAAAACTTAGTGATTGTTTAGTCCATTCATTTTGCAGAAGGGGAAGGTGTGGCTCAACAGAGTACATTCAGTTACAGAGCTCAGATAGAGGCATGGGAGCAATGATTATTTGGGTATCACCATGGCTCCCCTTTCTCATAAGAGCCACAATCAAGTGTCAACAGCTCCAGGGTAGCTAGCATTTTATTAGTGGAAGGAGGGGACCATTAAATTCAGGGTAATGTGAAGTTACTAAGGGATCAGTAACCATACACAAGCACAGCAGAGCAACAAGACTCCTGTGGGGGAAAACAGAGTTGTAATTAAGAAGCATTTTGGATGTAATCTGATGAAGGGTCAGGGAAGCAGTAACAAAGAGATTGGCCACATAGGCTTTCTGGCACTTATGGAACATTGAAACACTGGGGGTCAGAGGACTAAGAGGCAAGGGGTCAGCAACCTATAATGGCAAGGAAGAAACATGCCATCCTGAAGGGAAAATATATTTCTTGCCCCCTCCCTTGTTAACATCCAGGGACAATGCTCCATTAGTCCCACTTTAGTTATATCTCTGAAAAAGTCCGAGCAGAGGAATCTTGTTCTTGGAAGAAGCTTTGAAAAAACATGCAAATATTCTTTCAAACAGAGATAGGATCAGATAAAGTAGTAGCCCCTTTAAAAAGCAAATACCCCTGGAAGGGACCAGCTCTCTGAAGGAAAAACATGACTTTACTTTATCCTAGAACTTTTTCTATCTAAATCCCATCAAAAAAGATAAATGGAATGAAGTGATGATGAGGATATTGAACAAACAACCTCCTTCCAGCAGCTTGGTAAGGCAGGCAGTGCAATAACCCTGGTTCTGCCTCTAATGCCTTGTGACCTTGGACAAGTTCCTTCTACTTTCTGAACCTCACTTTCCCCATCTGTACAGTGGGGATGGAGAGGCCATCGTCAATCACATTTATTAAGAGCCTACCATGTGCCAGGCACTAAGCTAAACACTGAGGATATAAAAAAAGGTAAAAGGCAGTTTCTGTACTCAGGGAGCTTATAATCTAGTGGGAGATAGGACACATTAAAAGGAGCTGATAAGTAGGGGAGGAAAGGTAGCCTGTGGGAAGGAGATGATGAAATCCTGGCAAATGAGTGATAAAAGTCCCGACTCTATCAATTAAAAAAAAAAAACATTTTGTGGCCAGATAAAGTTAAGGGCTGATCTGTACTGGCATTTATTTACTAAGCCTATGGTTATTGGTGTGGCAGCTAGCAGCAAGGTAGGAATGAAAACTGGGATGGGGGTGGAGAAAGTCCTTAATAAAAGAATGTTAATAGAGACTCGGCCCCCATCCAACACCAAGCCTTCTCCTCAGTCTCTCTATCCCACATCTCCACCCTTGCCAGCTCTTCAGTTGGGGATAAAAGAATCAGGTAGCCTAGATTTAGAGGCTCTGGCCAACTCAACTAACCCTCCCACTTAAAGCAAACCAAACTCCAAAGGTTAGCTGAATGATTTTCTTCCCTGCCCCCCAGATACCAAAACAGAGTCTACACAAGTGAGAAAGAGATTAGATAATAGGAAGGATTTTACAGTTTGGCCGATGTCAACTGCCAGCAAAGGACCTGTATTCAGGGTCGGCATTGTCTATGATTAAAGGAGAAGAGAAGTAACAGCTTGTAGTTTTGGAGCAGGGGGAAGGGGAGATCTGCAGGACTTGAGTTCAAATCAGTCCAGCCATGAGCTTCCTCTACTCCTGGACAAATCTTTAATATCTTTTATTATATATTTATTATATATTTATCAAATAAATAAATAATATTTTATACATGAATGGAAATATATTATATTTATATTTATAATATATTTATATAAATTTTATAATATCATTTATAAAATGAGGGAGTTGGAACAGAAGACCTCCCAGAGCTTAGAGCAGTACCTGACACATAGTAGGCACTTAATAAATATTTATTGATGGGTTGATAGATCCTATAATCCAGGCTCAAAATGGGAGTCTTGTACTGGATAGAATCTGAGGTCTCTTCCAAGTCTGGATCAAAAATCTTATGATCTTCTAGTAGCTGATGAGAGGTACCTAAAGGGGAAAGAGCCTTGGGCTGGGCAGTGAGAGCTCTGCCACTGTCTTGTTCTGTGATCTTCAGTAAGTCTCATTCCATTAGAGCACAGCACTTAGAACACGGCACTGAATAAATGTTTGTTGATTTGACTTTTTGACTTCCCGGGGCCTCAGTTTCCTTCTTTGGATAATGAAAGACTGGGCAGTCTCCCAGACAGGGAGTCTTTGGGATCCATGCTTTCAAGATTCTCAGGGCCTCCAATTTTAAGAGGCTTTGGAATGTCAAGGGAGAAATAAAGGGTAGGGATGAGAGGAAAGTGTTTGGTCTGCTCCAGAAGGCATCTCTCTTCACGTGGCAGTGACATTTGAGCCACATGACCAGTTATGAAACTGTCCTGGTCTTATGCAACATTGATTCCTATTGCATAACTCCTCTTTTCACTCATGAGCAATGTTAAATAAATACCCACAAACCACAAACATCCAGGAGCCATGATCTAGGCTAAATGAGTGAACAAATCACCATGGCTGTCCCCCTCATCTTCCTCTGAGGGATGGATGACATGACCTCCCCACGTCCTCTTCCCTCATCCTCACTGATCCTCCTTGTTTCTTCTCAGAGAACAGACGGATGCTCAAGAGGTCTAATGAAAGACTTAAAAGGGCTTGAATGTACCTCTTAAAGGTAGGGAGAGGTTGGAGGAGGGAAGAGATGGATTTGTGTGTTGTTTTTTTTTTTTTTTTTTTTTTATTGCATAACAACCCCATCATAAGCCAGCGATTCCCTCTCCCCACATTTCCTCAAGATTTTCCTCTCTTTATTTTCTAGGAAAATCTTTCCTGAGTTTTAACTTCCAGCTCTCTCTATAGTTCCAAAGATCTTTCCCTGGCCTAGTTCCTGGTTTCTATTTGGCTGAAATTTCCTAGACTCCTGTTGTTGTTTTGCAAATTCTCTTTCACTAGAAGCCTCGGGAAGATACCCAAGTCAGGAAAAACTTCTGAGAGGTGATGGCATAAAAGGTGTAAACATGGTAGACAAGAGCTATCTTGCTTGGGATTGAGAAAGGGGTGGTAGTTTCAGACAAATGACGGTTAAATGGTGAAATGGATAGAGTGCCAGATCTGGAGTGAGGAAGTTTCATCTTCCTGAGTTTAAATCTGACCTCAGATACTCATTTATCTGTATGACACTGTGGGACAAATCATTTCACCCTGTTTGCCTCCATTTCCTCATCTGTAAAATGAGCTGGAAAAGGAAATGGCAAACCACTCCAGTATTTTTGCCAAGAAAACCCCAAATGGGGTCAATTAGAGTCAGACATGAGTGGAACAACTTAACAACAGCAATAAGAACCACAGCCTAATGGACTCTGAACCAGAGTTTTTGGGGCCCATTGTTCAAATTCACAGTGAAGAAATACAGTCCCAGAGGGTATCCCTCATCTCATATAGACATTTCCTAACACAACCACAACAGAGATACATATATATATGTGCGCAAAATTGTTCTCCACCACACAGAAGTAGGCAAATAATCTCACATGCTTAGATAAAGGCATGTGAGTCAAAAGAAACTTGGGTACAAATCCTGCTCCTGCTAGGTTGTGTGTCCATAGGGAATTCACACTTTGAACCTCAGTTTACAATAAAATGAGGACATTGATATCAGTAGAACTTAGCTCACAGAGCAGTCCTAAGTCTCAAATGAGATAATATATACACAGGAGATAGTCATGTATCCTCGGTGGGTGTGTCATAAAATAGGGAGCCTTGTAAGACTAATTACAAGGCAGCTAGAACGGTGCCATAGAGCACAGAGAACTGGGCCTGGAGTCAGGCAGAATCCAACTCTGGTCACAGATACTTCCTAGTTGTATGATCCTGGATAAGTCACTTCACTTTTTTTACCTCAGTTTCCTTATATGTAAAATGATCTGAAGAAGGAGATATTAAACCACTATAGTATCTTTCCTAAGAAAACCCCAAATGGGGTCCCAGAGAGTCAGACATGATTGAAATGACTGAACAACAAAGACTAATTACAGCTCATCAATTAATCAATCAGTCATTAAGCATTTGCTAATTATTTTCTTTGTGACAGGTACTGTGCTAAGAAAGGCAAAATGATCTCTTTGCTCAAGGAGCTCACATTCTAATGGGCCTGGAACTTATGTGCCCTTTTCCATAAACCTTCAAAACGACAATGTCACTGAGTTAATTACCAAAGAGAGAATGTAGCATATAATTTCTCCACTAGGTGGGGCACTAGAAGGCTAGCTGGCACATGTAGAGGTCCTTTGATGTGCATGGGTACCTGCCACCCCACCATATTAAGAAAAAAACAAAAAACAAAAAACAAACTCTCATTGAGTTCTAAATTTTAGCCAAGGAGGAAGGGGAAGAATTTGATAAAAAGTAGGGATAGGAATAAGGAATGGACTCTCAGATTAGGAAATTTTCTTTGTGAATACAGGTTACCCCTTCTCTGCTATTTAGAGAGTTACCTAAAATAAGTCAATTGATCAAATGATTTGTCCACAGCCAGTATGTGTCATAAGGAGGACTTAAATCTAGGTCTTCCTGGATCCAAGGCCAGCTCTCTATCTACTTCTCCATGAGGTCTTTCTTAATATAAAATATAATTTAAAATATCAAAATCCTCTGATGTTCAAAGCCCTCTTTCTACTTTGGCCCTTTTCTACTTTGACAGGCTCCTTTCACCTTACTCCCCATCCCATACTCTGTGTTCCAGTGACATTGACCTCCTGGCTGCTTCTCAGACAAGATGCTCTAGCTCCTGACTCCAGGCATTTTCTCTGGCTGCTGGCTATGCCTGGAATTCCCTCCCTCTGAATTGCTACCTCTTAGCTTCCCTGGATCACTTTGGTTGTTGTCCTTTGTTCTTGAAAAAAGAACAAAATGATATCATTATGTTGAGAGTCAAGTGTAGAGTGTGACCAACTGTGGTTGATCAGACCAATAAGAGCTGCAGGTTGAGTCCAAAGAGTCCACATGAACATTTGGAGTAGATTCTTTAAATTTATGCATCTTGTATTTCTTTTGAACCACTTCAATTTTGTTTTGCTCAAAGAGAACAGCATTTTCTCTGAGGAGGGCATACCATGCTCAGCACTCCTGTGCCAGTGTTTCCCTTGTCACGTAATCAATTCGAGTTTCTTTCCCCCACATCCAGACAGTAGTAATATTATTTGGGGAACTTTTAAAAGAGCATCAAAATCATACTGTCAGGTGCTTTAACTGTAGTAGATGAATTTTTCTGCTCTAGACTTTTTTAATTATAGTGATAACTAGGAACATAAACTATGAACAGATTTTGATTTTTAAATTATAGTTTATATTAAATTAAATCACAATAATGGTAAATTATATTCACAGGATAGCCAAAGTGACATAATGGATAGAGACTTTGAATTCAAAAAGAGCTGGGTTCGATTCATTCCTTTGGTATACTACTTGCTGTGTGATCCTGAGTAAATCACTTAGTTTTTCTGTGTATTAGGAAACTTTCTTATTTATTTTTATTTTTCCATCTAAAAATTTTAAAATAGCATTTAATTTTTCCAAATACATGCAAAGATAATTTTCTTTTTTTAAAAAATAGTTTCAATACTTTTTTCCCCCCAAATACATTGTAAAAATAGAACACTTAAATCATCAGCATTTCTACATATTTTCAACAAAGTCCAGCATCTCACATTGTATACTGAGATGAGGTCAAAATAGGCACATGATTTAGCCATAAAAGGTAATTGTGGAAAGTTTTATATGTCAGCTCTATGGATAGAGAAAATCATGGGAAATAAACAAATAATTTTGATTATATCTAAGTTTTTGCACAAAAAACCCCAATGCAGTGAAAATTAGAAGGAAAGCAGGAAACTGGAGAGAAATTTTTATAGCAAGTTTCTTTGCAAAATGTCTAATTTCTCACATATATAGAGAACTGAATCAAATTTATGGGAATTTGAATCAATACCTAATTGATAAAAGATTAAAAAATATAAACCAGAAGTTTTCAGATGAAGAAATCTAAGCCATCTATGGTCATATGAAAAAAAAAATGTTTTATGTTTCTGTTGATTAGAAAAATGCAAGTTAAAACAACTCTGAAGCACTCCCTGCCTTAAACCGATCAGATTAGTTAATATGACAGAAAAACAAAATGACTAATGTTGGAGGGGATGTGGAAAACCTGGGACACTGATACACTGTTGGTGGAGTTATGAACAGATTTAAATTTCCTGGAGAGCAATTTGGAATAATGCTGAAAGTGTTATAAAACTGACCATTCCCTTTTTCTTTGAATAGTCATCACCCTGGTGCACAACAATAATTTGATTGTATTATGATCACCAGATACCATGATTATAAAGCCTCTTGAAAGCTCTTTGTAAATGTCACTTATGATTATGGGTGGATCCCAAGTTGAAAGGCATCTTCTTCTGAAGATGGTGTCCCCTTGATGCTCTTATTTGCAGCTGATATTGTGTTGATTGTCCAGTTCTAGAAGATTGCAGTCTTCTAGAGCAGTCTAGAAGAGATCTGTAACTGTTCAAAAGATTTGGTGAGTATACCTTATTCTCAGCTGTACAAAGCATCTTCACAAAAATTGATCATGTATTAGGGCATAAAAGTCTTGATCAAGAAATGTTGCTACTGGTTCTATATCCTCAAAGAGATAAAAGAAAAAAAAGAAAAGGACATGTATATACAAAAATATTTAGCTACAAAAATAGCAGCTCTATTCTGGTGACAGAAACATTGTAATTTAATGGGATACCCATCAATGGAGAAAGGCTGACCCATTTGCTGCATATTATTATGATGGAATACTATTGTGCTATAAGAAATGATGAGTAGTTTGTTTTCAAAAAACCTGGGAAGCAAGTCATGAACTCTTGCAAAGTGAAGTGATCAGGACCAGGAGAACATTGTACACAATAACAGTAATATTGTACAATGATCAACTATGAATGACTGAGTTATTCTAAGTCTAAGACAATTCCAAAGAATTTACAAGCTATCTACCCCCAGAGAACAAACATTGGAATCTGAATGCAACTTGAAATATAATTTTTCTAACTTTTTTTCTTTGCAATGTGGCCAATATGGAAATATTGTATGTGGTTTCATATGTATAATTAATTTCACATTTCTTGCTTTCTCAATGGTTGAGGGAGGAATGGGAGAAAGAGAGAGATTTTGGAATTTAAAACTTTTTTTAAAGTGTTAAAATTCATAAATAATAAAATTTTAAAATAAAAAGAGAAAGTTACAGGTAGGATTTATTGTCTCTTTAAAAATAAAGCAAGAGATTTGAGATTTCTATGCAATCTTTTATAGTTCTGTACTACTTTGCATATTATTCAATTCGTTGGGTGCTACTTAAGTTCAGAATTTAAAAACAAAATTAAAAAATTTAAATTATAAAACTTTAGGATATAATGAATGCACTTTTAAGTATACTCTTTCTTTTTACTTTATGGTTATTTATTTATTTGATCTATGTTTTCTTTTGTAACAGTGCTAATATGGAAATATTTTGCATGAGTACAGATGTATAGTCTAAATAAAATTGTTTTATTTAGGAGAGAAAAGGAGAATAAGAGAGAATTTAGAACTCAAAATTTAAAAAAATGAATGTTAAAAATTTTATCAATTAGAATCAGTTAAAAATTTAAATCAGTTCATAACTCTACCAACAGTGTATGGGTGTCCCAATTTTTCGTTATTCCTGCCAATATTTGTTGTTTTGCTTTTTTGTCATATTAACTAATGGGATATGAGGCAGCATCTCAGAGTTGTTTTAATTTGCATTTCTTTAATCAACAGTAACTTAGAACATTTTTTTTTATGTGACCGTAGATAGTTTTGGTTTCTTCATCTGAAAACTTCACTTGTATTCTTTTTTTTTATCAATTAGTTATTGATTTGAATTCTTATAAATAGGACTCAGTTTTCTATATTTATATGTAATTGAGAAAAAATTAAAATTAAGTGTGAAAAAAGTTATGGAGAAAAAAAGACCTTGTTATAATCATCCATACAGGAAAACCCAAGGAGATGAAGAACCTCTATTGTAGGGACTGTGATATGGAGTTAGGTGAATAATCTGTACACTCATGACAATCCTACTTATCTATACTCCCAATTGCCTTCCTGTAAAACACAATATAAGTGTAACCATGGAGAGACTCATAGGACTGTGCCATGTGTGTCTACAGGGACATACCCACAACACAAGCCAACACACTAGGCAGGGCCACAGTCACACTGGTTAGCATGCTATTACCCAAGGGGACATGGGCACACATATTGGCTGGACTTTTTACAAAGCACCGGAAAATGCCCTTGGAGTTAGAATAACAGCTTCCTTCCAGGTGTCAGGAAGATACTTTCTTCTTTATATCCCCCACAGTGTTACAACTAGGGGAAAGAGAGAAGGGGGAAAAGAGTCTATGAGAGATAAATTTCAATATATGTTTGTTGACTGGACTTGAATTATTCTCCATTGGCTAGCACAGAGCTGGACACATGATGAAAAGTAATAATCACAATGGTCAGAACAATGAGGATGATTATAATAACGATGATAATGAGAGCAGCTAACATTTATATAGTATTTTGAGATTTACAAAATACTTTCCACATATTATTTCATTGGATCTTCATTAGTACTTTAGGATGGAGGTGCTATTATTATCCATGTTTTACAGATGAAGAAAATGAGGAAATCAGAGGCATAATTACTCAATGCTCACTTACTGATTGCCTTGAGTATGGTCCCTTTTCCCTCTTCTTTCTCATTAGTACGGAGAATTGACTTCAACTCCAGTTCTTGCTCTTTAAAGTACTTTCTGCTTCTGAATGCTGTGATCCTATAATTCTTTTTTTTCAGAGACTATCCAGGACATAGGATTCTTTCTCTTAGGTCACAGCCAGGAAAGAGTAGCAGCATCTCAGAGGATTGCTGATGACATAGTAACCTTCTTGGCTCCTAGGACAATGTCCTTTTCTCTCTGGTCCTCCTAGAGGCAGGGTAGCTACTGCCATGTAAGAAGGTCATCAAGACTTTGCTCCTACCTAGGAATTTCTGAGGCTGGCAAGCAGTCAGCATCTTGATTTGGGACTGTGAAGAACAAAGGAGCCAAGAGTAAAGAGATGGGGAGTCAGAATTAGTCATTAAAACCATCTGTCCACAGAGAGAATCTCCAGTGATCAGTAGGTGATGGCTATATAAATATTCCCAGGCCACCCCTGCTCCTCTGTCTCAGAATAATACCACTCTTTATTTTGTTGTTGTCCTTCATTCTCCAAGAAGACCATGACATTAGGGGAATGATGCCTTGAGTTGGATTTTAGTGAAGAAAGGCTGTGCAGTCACCAACCTTTTTTTCTCCTCTGGAGCCTTCTGGGTCCAATGGCAACATATAGATCAGGATGAGACGGCCCCAAATGCAGTGGAAGACCTTGGCTTTGTTAAGCTAAGGACTTTAAGAAGTCTCAGTTTAACTGACGTAATAGGTATTCAATGATTAAGACTAGGTAAGAATGGAGGCAAAAAATGGCCTCTCTTACCTCATAAAAAAGAATTAATTTGAGAAGGGTAGACACTTAGGTTCTGGATTAAGCAGAAACAATTATTATTTACATTCATTCATTGAGTCAATCAGGGCCCAAACAATGACCAATCAGATTTTGGTCTGGGATTTATTGTTGGCCAATCAATGAGAAGCAGACAGATTTGGGTTTAAGGCATGGTTCTTAAGAAATATATCTAGCTGATAAACCTTACTGATATGATATAGCTTCTAGGGAAATATAGCATTGGTTTTGGGGCCCCTGAATTTGGGGGTTCAGTTCTAATAAGTCAGTAGTCCTACATCTTCTAGCTTTGGAAATCTACCTCAGGAAACTCCCACAGCCAATGTCTGACTGATGAGGTGCAGGAATTGCGGTGGGAGACCCCTCTCGTCAGAGGAGCAGGTCCTATGCAAAAGAACTCACAAACCTGAAAGCTGTGTGGCAAAAAAAGGATTTATTAGCACTGAGAAGTCAGCTGACTAAGAACAGATTTCTTAGTGGGCAGAGAGTCCTGGAAGGACAGCTTGCTTAGAAGATAGCTTCCTTGACAACTATAATCCTGTTTAGGACTTCTGCAAAGATGTCTGGACATGTAGCCCTCGATGTTTTGGGGCTTGCTTTGATCTTTGGCCTGGAGACAGGGAGGGGGGCCAATTCCTAGGAGACTGATTTTCAATTCAATTTAAAATTCAATGAGATTACTTAACTGGGAGTTTGAGCCACTCAGTAGGACTATCCGGCCAAGATCTCTAACTGAAAAAGACCATTTAACTTGGGGAGGGCATTGTCTGGGAAAGGTATGCTTTTTCCAGGGGAGAGCTTGAGACCCCAAATCACCCTTCTTTTACATATTAAAGAGGACACAATTTCAAGGCCCTCCTCAAAGGTTAAAGGGGCACAATTTACATCATGACCACATTAAATAGCTTCTGGCCTCAGGAAACTCCCACAAATCCAACTCCTGAGACAATAGTGGACAAGACCATTCCTCAATTCATTGCTGACTGGGAATCTTGTCAGTAATAATCTGATCATTGAGAACCACTCCTTCTGGAGAGCACTCCTTCCTACCTATGAGCCATATCTATGATTGAAAGCTGTGTAAATGTATCTCCTTATTTTCTGTTTCCCTTAGAAATTCCTTTAGAATTCCCATAGAATTCAGACTGCTTTGTGTTAGGATTCTTACAAGGTACTTATGTACTTAGTTCACACCTTTAAAGGAGTTCATACTTTTAAAGGAGTTCGATCATTGGCTCACACATTAGACATCATACCTTCAGAGAGCATATAAAAGGACAAGCCCACTCTCTGAGAGAAGATTCAGAGCTAGGATTGAGTGGGGAGATTTGCAAGTCTGGGAGATTCACAAATCTGAAGGAAAAGCCTGGACTTCCAGGAGATTCAGAACTAGGATTGACTTCTGGGAGATTCACAAGGCAGAATCCCACAATCCCACACTCTTGGAGGCAGAGCCAGATTCATTCCCACTTTGACTTTTGTGCTGGCTGGAGACATTGGGAAGACGAGAGGCTGGAGACATTCAGACAAGAGCTCTCTGGAACCAAAGAGAGAGAGAGGCCTCTTAGCTGAGCCCCAAGTGAAAGAGATAAGATTAGGGAAGAAACAACAAAGGATATGGACTTAACTCCTGACTGCATTTTGGGATTATTGGAACTGAACTGAAATTAAGGCTGCCTCCAGAAGCTCCCCAAGAAACCTGCCTCAAGAGAAAGCTTATATTTTAGAGAAACAGAACATTACAGCTTTGTAATGGCATTACTTATAATAAAGCTTTGCCTCTTGACTAGGAGATGGCTTCAAGCCTGCAAATTCTTTTGAGACACCTCGACACTGGTCTGAGACCCTAAACTTTTGAGGCCCTCAAACCTTTCAACCTCAATACTAGGATATCTTGGGAGGTTTTATAGTTTAATTAAAAAACAAAAACATTAATACTCAATACTAAATACTCACAATTCAAAAAACAAATTCAAAAAACATAAATATTAATAATACCAGATATACATATATCTTATACATATTAATAATATACTATATTATATATAAAATATATAATAATATAATTATATATATTAATAATAACAGATTAATGAATATCAGATATTCATTAAGCCATTATTAATTAACAAGTCATTTGTTAAATGCTAATTACATGCCAGGAATTGAGAAGAGAAATGAAAAGATGCAATAGTTCACACTGTCAAGTAGCTTACACACACACACACACACACATATACATATATATATATATATATATATATATATATATATATATATATACATACATGCACATACATATGATGTAAACTGTCCCCCTGATCTTTGGGGCACCCCTCCTGGTCTTTGGGAGGGGTCTCACACTTCTCTTTACAGGAGAAACTCCCAGATAATTAATCTCCTCCTACAATTCAATTGGAGATCTTGGCCAGGGGCATAATCACTACCATCTATTGAAAGGTCCCCAGCTCTTAACCAAAAAAACCCCAATAAAATCAAATGCTGTGTGCCCAGATCTTTGCAAAATAATCCTCACAGGATCTTGCCTGCTAAGAAAGCTGTTTTTTTAGTATAATAAACTCACTTTTGTCACAAATTTTACCATTTGGGTTTTGCAAATTTCCAAATTGCTCTCCAGAATGGCTGGATTCTTTCACAACTCCACCAACAATGTATCAGTGTCCCAGTTTCCCCTCATCCCCTCCAACATTCATCATTATTTGTTCCTGTCATCTTAGCCAATCTAACAGGTGTGTAGTGGTATCTCAGAGTTGTCTTAATTTGCATTTCTCTGATCAGTAGTGATTTGGAACACTCTTTCATATGAGTGGAAATAGTTTCAATTTCATCATCTGAAAATAGTCTGTTCATATCCTTTGACCATTTATCAATTGGAGAATGGTTTGATTTCTTATAAATTAGGGTCAGTTCTCTATATATTTTGGAAATGAGACCTTTGTCAGAACCTTTAACTTTAAAAATATTTTCCCAATTTGTTACTTCCCTTCTAATCTTGTTTGAATTAGTATTGTTTGTACAGAAACTTTTTAGTTTGATGTAATCAAAATCTTCTATTTTGTGATCAATAATGATCTCTAGTTCTCCTCTGGTCATAAATTCCTTCCTCCTCCACAGGTCTGAAAGGTAGACTATTCTCTGTTCCTCTAATCTATTTATGATCTCATTCTTTATGCCTAAATCACAGACCCATTTTGATCTTATCTTGGTATATGGTGTTAAGTGTGGGTCCATATCTAATTTCTGCCATACTAATTTCCAGTTTTCCCAACAGTTTTTTCCAAATAATGAATTTTTATCCCTAATGTTGGTATCTTTGGGTTTGTCAAAGATTAGATTGCTATAGATGTACCCTTTTTTGTCCTTTGTACCTAATCTGTTCCACTGATTGACTGGTCTATTTCTTAGCCAATACCAAATGGTTTTGGTGACTGCTGCTATATAATATAGCTTTAGATCAGGTACACTTAGACCACCTTCATCTGACTTTTTTTTCACTAGATCTCTTGCAATTCTCGACCTTTTATTCTTCCATATGAATTTTGTTGTTATTTTTTCTAGGTCATTAAAATAGTTTCTTGGGAGTCTGATTGGTATAGCACTAAATAAATAGATTAGTTTGGGGAGTATTATCATCATTATTATATTCGCTCGGCCTATCCAAGAGCACTGAATGTCTTTCCAATTATTTAAATCTGACTTTATTTTTGTGGCAAGTGTTTCGTAATTTTGCTCATATAATTCCTGACTATTCTTTGGTAGATGGATTCCCAAATATTTTATACTCTCAACATTTGTTTGGAATGGAATTTCTCTTTGTATCTCTTGCTGTTGCATTTTGTTGGTGATATATAAAAAAGCTGAGGATTTATATGGATTTATTTTGTATCCTGCTACTTTGCTAAAATTCGGAATTATTTCTAATAGCTTTTTAGCAGAGTCTTTGGGGTTTTCTAAGTATACCATTATGTCATCTGCAAAGAGTGATAGTTTGATTTCCTCATTTCCTACTCTAATTCCTTGAATTTCTTTCTCGGCTCTTATTGCTGAGGCTAGCGTTTCTAGTACTATATTGAATAGTAATGGTGATAGTGGGCAACCTTGTTTCACTCCTGATCTTACTGGGAAAGGTTGCAGTTTATTTCTATTGCATATTATGCTTACTGACGGTTTTAAATATATGCTCCTTATTATTTTAAGGAATAGTCCATTTATTCCTATATTCTCAAGCATTTTTAGTAGGAATGGATGTTGGATTTTGTCAAATGCTTTTTCTGCATCTATTGAGATGATCATATGGTTTTTATTAATTTGATTATTAATATGGTCAATTACACTAATAGTTTTCCTAATATTAAACCAGCCCTGCATTCCTGGTATAAATCCTACTTGATCATAGTGTATTATCCTGGGGATGATTTTCTGAAGTCTTTTTGCTAATATCTTATTTAAGATTTTAGCATCAACATTCATTAAGGAAATTGATCTATAATTTTCTTTCTCAGTTTTCAATCGACCTGGTTTAGGTATCAGTACCATGTCTATGTCATAAAAGGAGTTTGGTAGGACTCCTTCATCCCCTATTTTTTCAAATAGTTTATATAGCATTGGGGCTAATTGTTTTTTAAATGTTTGGTAGAATTCACATGTGAATTCATCTGGTCCTGGGGATTTTTTCTTGGGGAGTTGATTAATAGCTTGTTCTATTTCTTTTTCTGAAATGGGACTATTTAAGCAATTTGTCTCCTCCTCTGTTAATCTAGGAAGCCTATATTTTTGGAGAAAGTCAAGGGATTTTAATTATTAACAAGAGAAAAGACAAGTTAACAAGGAAAGACCATTAACCAGGAGAAAGGGAATATGCCATGAGGTGGGAGTCAACCATTGACTGGTAGGCTAAATCCAGAGAGGAGTTTAGCAACCTGAAAAAGTTAGCTGTAACAAGGAGAAAGACACCATTAGGCTTGGGGGAAGTGATCAGAAGAAAGGCACTATGAGGCAGAATGCCCTGCTGCGCTAACTCCAAAAGGAATTCAGCAAAGATGGTGTAGGCCATGGGCAGATTTATTGGGGAAATTTAACTGGGGGGAGGGTGTTGATGTCACAATTTAGCTTTCTGATTGGATACAATAAGGTGGGGTCTCCAAAAACTTTGTTTTGTAAAGCTGTAAGGCTGAGCTAACCCCATCAGTGCCCTTTCCAGCTTACCTTAGAAAGTATTATAATCCTATCTTTGGGCTTCTCCACGGTCCCATTTAACTACAGGATTTCATCATTTTCATAATATTGAGGTGTGAGAAATGAGGGTTGAGGAATCCTCTGGTGAAAGAATACTTAAACCCGAATGAAAGAGGCAAGGTTTGTGGCCAAAAAGTAAATTTATTACATAAAGAAAACCGATTTCTAAGCCGACAAAATCCTGTTAGGATTATTTTACAAAGATCTGGGCACAAAATGTTCAATTATATTGGGTCTTCTTGGTCCGAAGCTGGGGATCTTTCAATGGAGGGTGGCCCCTGGCCAAGGTCTCCAACTGAATCATAGGAGATTACTTATCTGGGATTTTCTTCTATAAACAGGAGGATGGGGACCCTCCCAAAGGCCACGGAGGGGTTTTGATTCAGGGTCTTTCTAACCCTTCCCCCCAAAAAATCAGGGGGACAGTTTACATCCATACTGCTTGCTTTTTTTTTTTTTTTTTTTTTTTGAGGCTGGGGCTAAGTGACTTGCCCAAGGTCACCAGATTTGAACTCGGGTCCTCCTGAATTCAAGGCTAGTGCTTTATCCACTGCGCCACCTAGCTGCCCCTCATACTGCTTGCTTTTTGAAAAGGATTTCTTTCCCCCTCCAAACTGTCCTGCTAATGTCTGCTTACTTCTGAACTTCCTTCTATTGTCTTCTGTGCATCAGTTGATTGTAATTATAAATTGTTGCTGAATTCTGTTTTAAGTCATTTTGTTAATATGTGGCCCATATCTAAAAGACAGCTAACTTTTTTCTAAAATGCCAGCCACAAAATATTTAGAATTTCTTTAGCATGTAGGAATTAGCTACTTTCCCCAGATTTGATTTGTGTTATACATTAAGTACTTTATAAACTATCAGCAAACCTATCTCTGGGATACCAGTGTGGGAATTTAGTGAGTCAATGAGTATGAAAAATAAAAGGGCTAAACAAATTCTTTCTATTAGGTGCCAGGCTCCCCCAGGATTGAATATAGTTTAAACCACCTGCCTGGGTATGAAGAAAGGAAGTGGGTTTAGTGTCCTAGCTCCTAGAGACCTAATAGTTATGTTTCAAGGCTAGACAAGGATCTATTGGCAATGAAGTCAGGGTTGGGAGATGGTGGTAAATGGCCAGACAGAGCCTGAGCCTTTCCTCCATATCCCTGATCTCTGAAAGATGTTGCTCTGGACTGGAAATGATGGCATCAGGGGGAGGAAGAACTCAAATGACAGAAAGCACTATTTATATTGAGTAAGAGATGGGGAAAGCAGTGGGTACTAGCAGCTCCATAGAGTCACAGATATCTCTGTGAGGGAGCTGACAGAAAACCATGATAAGGGACTCTTAAGACAGTCTTCAAGACCTCTATCCTTTCCCATGCCTTGAGAAGACCTGCTTTAAATCACAATGGCTTCTAAGGAGAGATATTTTCAATATCCAGAGGGGAAAAAAACTTTATGAATTGTGAATCCAATTCTTTCCTGATTTGCTGAGTAATTTTGGGTAAGCTTCTTCTGCTCTTCTTACTTTTCCCATTTGTACAATTCTAAGGTCCCTCAAAATTTTGAGAACTTATTATTTTATGCTTCTCTCTGTTACCTCTGTATTTCTGTCTCCATTGTCTGTTTCTTTATATTCATTTTGTGACTTCCTGCCAATCTTTCTCATCATCTTTGGATCTTTCCCTCTGTGTCTCCTTCTGTCACATCTCAACTTCTGTGACTTTCTCTGACTTTCTGCAATTCTCAGATACTATAATTCTTACTATCACTTCATTCCTTTAGCCCATTACACCTTGTCTTGCTGAGAGAGATCTTGGGGAAAGGTGGGAAGCAAAAATGCCTGAGTCTCTCCTCCCACTGATACTTAGAACAGCAGCTAACAGGTCAGAAAGAAAGGAGTCTGGGTGGAGATGGACACAGTAGAAAGGGAGGAGATAAAAGAGATGAAAAGACAGAGAGCTGGAAAGAACACAGCTCTCAGGATCTTTGCTGATTTAGACTTTCTTGTAAAGCCATAAGTCCGAGCCTTATTATGACCTTAAACATTTGCTCATAAGATACCACGGACTAGAGAGCTGTTTTCAAAGAATTGAAGCTGGCAGACTGAGATAATCTCAGACAATTAAGCAGTTAATTTTGTCCTACTAAGGAGCATGAAGGGTGAGGGGGGGGTGTATGTTGAGAAAAGGCTGTCCTGGAAATGTAAGGATTGGAGTCTTGGAAAGTAGGATCTTTCCTATACTGGAAAGATGGCTTCACAGTAAGTCAGATGATCTGCATTCTTTGCTGGTGTCTCAAGGAGGAACTGTGGATTAGAAATTCAGGAAACCCAGTAAATTGGGGAAAATCATTGTAGGAGCTGAAGCCAATGTCTAAAGACATCGAACATCTTCATAAACTACCTGAAGGGTGCAGAATAACCTGGAAAGGGGGTAAAATAAACCCCAGGTATCTCTCTCTCTCTCTGTGTGTGTGTGTGTGTGTGTGTGTGTGTGTGTGTGTGAATCACTCTTAAAAACTATTTCCTTCTTTAGTCTAAGAATTGTGGAGAGCAAGAATTTTTTAGTTTTTTTTTTTTTTTTAAATGGTGTCAGCACCTAGGACAGGTCCTGGCATATAGTAGGTACTTAAGAAACTTGTTGACTGATTGTTTTGCCATTCATTGCTCTGGCCAGAGGTGGGCAGGAGCAGCGGCAGGGATCTCTCAGATTTTTCCCCACTCTGACAACCTGTGATCACACGTGTTTATCACTTTGTGTGTGTTTTTGGTCTTCTGTTTTGCTCTTTGTCTCTCTGTCATTTTCTCTTGGCCTCTGTATCTTTGCCTCACTGCCAATCCCTGATTTTAGGTATCACTCAAGCCTCTGATTCACCTATCCCAGTCTGCCTTGGTTCTTGGACAAAGTGGTCCTAGAGGCCAGGAATAATTGGATCTCTTCTCCTAAAGCCAGGAAAGGCATGGCCAAGGCCTGGACAATGGGACCATGGTAAGGAAGACAGAAGGAAGGATGCAGGGAAGCAGGGAGCAAGAGGTTAAAGAGCATGGAAGACTGGGAAGGGATGGAAGGAAGAATGGAGGAAGTCAGAGAAGCAGGTGCTTATAGACCTGGACTCCTGATAGGCAGGTGTGTGCCTGCAATCCATCCTGGTGCCCTTGGAAGCTGCTCCCTTCTGTCTTTTACCTTTTCCTAACCTGTTCATCTGTCTGTGTATCTCCCATGGGGTCAGCTTTGAACTCAAAGCCTCTAAGGGACACTGATCTTTCATTTCTGCCTCAGCTGCTGTCTCAGCCTCTCTGCTCCCCTGTATCTGTATTCTATCTTTTTTTCCATTTATGTCTCTCTTTCTCTGAATCTTTTTGTCCTCTTTTTAGTCTGTTTTTCTTTCTCTCCTTTCCTGTTCTTTCCCTCCTTCTCTCCCCTTGCCCCATCTTTTTTCCTTCTCTCTATCCTCCCCCTTTGGGAGTTTCTCTCTTTTTTTCTATCTTTCTTTTTTCCTTTCTGTCTCCCTCTCTGTAATTGTTTCTTCCCTTCTTGGTCTTGTTTCCATCCTCTTTCCCTGGTTTCTTTATTCTCCTTTTCCCCCTTTTCTTTCTTTCTATTTTTCTTCTATTACCTCTTCTTCATCTGTCTCTCTCACTCCTTTTTAGTAGTATAGCTCAGTGTACAGTGTTGGATTTGGGAGTCAGAGGGCTCAGGTTCCCTTCTCAGTTCTGTCAAATACCTGTGTGGTCTTGGGAAAGTACTCTGCCTAGTCTGGGTCTCAGTTTTCTTTTCTATAAGATGATATGGTTGGACTAAATGGCTTTTTAAGATTCTTTGTGTCTCTAAATCTATGATTCTGGACTTCTGGTTCTTTTATGCCTTCTTTTTCAGTGTCTCTCTTAGTCTCCACTTGCCCTTATTTCTTTCCCTGTACCCCCAAACCTTTTTCCCCTTTCCCCTCTCCATTCCCTTCCCCTATACCTGCCTTTGCATCTCTTTCTCCAAGTCTTGTCATATTCTGGGAAGATTTCTGCCTCCCACTTTTCCTGATTTCTCTTTGTGGAAGCTTTGGGGAAAGAAGGCAGGAGCGATCTCCTGTCGCCTCAGGTGAGACCTCAGGGGGAGGGAGGAAGGTTGGAGTGTAGGGGGTCCAGAGAAGGCTGCAAAGGGAGGTGGAGGCAGGGCTTCGTCTGGGTCAGGAAGGCTCAGGTTGACCTGTTATGCACCCTGGTGACCCCAAGAATCAACTCCAGGGGTTGGGCTGGGCAGGTCAGGGCTCCATTTGGGTCAGGAAAGTTCAGGTTGACCTGTCATGCACCCTGGTGACCCCAAGAATCAGCTACAGGGAGGGGAGTTCAGCTGTTATCAGTGCTTTTTATAGCTCTCTCTCCAAGGTAGGACAAGGAAAAACAGGTAATGAAGGGAGGGAAAAGAGAGCCAGGAAGAGACAGAGAGCCAGGAAGAGACAGAGAGCCAGGAAGAGACAGAGAGCCAGAGGAGAGACAGTAGCAGCAATGTCCCAGAGGTGGGGAGGAGCAGCGGCAGGAGCAGGGGCAGAGGGGCTGGAGATGTCGTAGGGACTTTGGGATCCCATTCCCTGGAGTGCCCTGCGTGCCATGGCCGGGGGATGGGGGGCTGAGGTGAGGTCAGGGAGCAGGGAGGAATCTGGGAAGGCAGAGAGGCCATTTACCTAGGAGGCGGAGCTGCTGTCAGTCACCCTGCCAGAGCTGGAGCTGGGTGTGGAGTGGGAGGGGAGGAGGAGGAGGCCGAGCCAGGGAGGAGCTTTGTTGTTGGAAGGGGTTTAAAGGCTGCAGGGAGGTGCAGAGAGGACAGAGCTCAGGCCATGGATTCTGTGTGGCTCCTGCTTCTGACCGCCCTTCTGGGGCTGCTGCTCCTCTTGACCCGGGGTCGCCCTGCTTCCCGGAGAGGCCGCCTCCCCCCAGGTCCACGACCTTTGCCTTTACTGGGCAACTTGCTGCAGATGGATCGTCATGGCCTCCTGAAATCCTTTCTGGCGGTGAGGACCTCAGGACTGTGTGGCTGAACGTGCTTGGGTCCCTGGGAGCCATTGGAGGTGGCTAGGATGCTGTCTGCCTCAGTTTCCCTAAGATCTCCTAATGAAAGATGAATACTTTGAGATCATTCACTGGAAAGAAAGTAGGGAGAGGCAAATGACTTTTTAGAGCTTTTCCTGGGGTCTAGGAATGTTTCCTCCCTAACTCCCTTATCTTGGAATCAGTGCTCTGAGAGTCCTCACTGGGAGGACTTTCTGGGCCCCTCCTCAGCCCTTGGGGGCTGCTGTCCAACACAGGTTTCCTCTTGGCTATTCTCTAAGAAACGGGGCTTTGAGATGATTCATAATTGCAAATGGGGGGGGGGAAGTTCAGTCATGGTGGGAAAGGGGGGTAGGATTCTTTCTGGAGGGAGTGGATCCTGTAGAAGTGAGGAAGTAGAATGGGTAGAAGATTGAATCCCTCATTTTCTTTTTTGCCTCCTCTTTGGTGAAGGATAAACATTTTTGAGATTCACCAGACTAGTATGCGGGTATTAAAACTGATAGTCTGGAAGAGAGTTTTTATTGGGTTTTATTCAGTTTCACTCTATTCTTGCTTCTTAAAACCCAATAAAACAAAACAGCATGGGGGCTGTGATCTTTTAGAGGGAAGGGAAGTCAGGGCTTGGATTTTTCTGAGTTTTTTAAAGCCTCCATTTTCCTCTGGTGAAGAAGGTAAAGGATGGGGGGCGGTAGTTAAAAAAGTATTGTTTACTAGACCAGCATCAGTACCTTGCTTAGGCATGGGAGGGGGGGTGATGTAGAGATGGACACAGTAAATCTAGATTCGCAATTGTCCTTTTCACTACCCACCAGGAATGAGCACAAGCGTTCTGTCCCTCCTTGTCTGACTCCTTGGTAGGGGGATCCAGGAACAAGGTACTTTGAAGGGAGGAGAAGGGAAAAGTAGGGGCCTTCAATATCTCATTTAAATGTTTTATCGATTCTTTAAATGTTTATTGATTGACTTGCATTGTTAGATTTTGAACTCCAAATTCCCATTAGAGAAGACCAACTTTATAGATATGTGCGTATGTGTGTAATTTCTATATATCAGTTCTCTTTCTGAGTCATTTATAGTGGGTTTGAATGATAATATTAATGCACAATAGCTTAATTTACTGTTTGAATAATATTGCTGTTACTGTATACAGTGTTGTCTTGGTTCTGCTCATTTCGCTCTGCATTCTTCATTTCATA
The DNA here is from genome assembly GCF_048593235.1 of Sminthopsis crassicaudata. Taxonomy (NCBI): domain Eukaryota; kingdom Metazoa; phylum Chordata; class Mammalia; order Dasyuromorphia; family Dasyuridae; genus Sminthopsis; species Sminthopsis crassicaudata. The sequence goes on along the minus strand of NC_133619.1, from coordinate 638,390,200 downwards.
CAAGTCTTTCCAAGTTTTTCTTAAACCTGTCTGCTTGTCCTTTCTTAATGCCCAGCAATATTCCATCAAAAAAGCACACCACAGCTTATTTAGTCACTCCCCAATTGATGGGCATCCCTTTACTTTTCAGTGCTTCATCATCACAGAAAGCGGTTATAAATCTTTTGTTTTTATTTATTTCTTTATATTTTAAAAGATAGTTTAAAACATTTACTTTTATAAGATTTTGATTTTCGATATTTTCTCCTTCCCTCTCTGCTTTCCATGCCTCATTCCCAAGATGGTAAGCAATCTGATATAGATTGTACAATTCTATTAAATATATTTCCACATCACTAATTTTGTGAAAGAAGAATTAAAGTAAAAGGGAAAAATCATGAGAAAGAACCCCCCCTCCCCAAAGTGAAAATAGTATGTTTCGATTTATATTCAGACTCCATAGTTTTTTCTCTGGTTGTAGATAGCATTTTCCATAATGAGTCTTTTGTAGTTATCTTAAATCATTGATTTAATTTGTTAAATTTTTTTATTTTTTTTTTAAATTAATTTTATAATTACAAATTTTTTGACAGTGTATATGCATGAGTAATTTTTTTTATAATCATTGATTTTATAATCATCTTAAATCTAAGTATCAAAGTTGATCATTTCACAATGTTGCTGTTTTTGTGTACAATGTTTTCCTGGTTCTGCTTACTTTCCTCAGCATCAGTTCATGTAAATATTTCCAGATTTTTCTGCTCATCCTTTGTTATGGAACAATAGAATTCCATTACATCCATTTACCATAATATGTTCAGCCATTCCCTAGTTGATGAGCATTCCCTCACTTTTCAGCACTTTACCACCACAAAGAGTGCTGCTATACATATTTTAAAGCATATAAATTATTTTCTCTTTTCTCTGATCACCTTGAGAAGCAGACCTAATAGTGATTTTGTTGAGTCAAAAGATAGACAGTTTTATACCTCTTTGGATATATTTCCAAATTGCTCTTCACAATTTTTGGATCAGCTCAGTGAGTTGATTTTTCCAATATCTGTCCTTCTCCTTCTACCATTTTAGCCAATCTGATAAGTGTAGAAATATACCTCAGAATTCTTTCAATTTCCATTTTTCTAATCAATAATGACAGAACATTTTTTCACATGATTATATATACCTTTGATTTCCTTTTTTTTTCTTTCTAAAAGTGATCTGCTCATATCATTTGATCAGTTATCAATTGGGGACTTATCCATATTTTTATAATTTGACTCAGCACTTGAGATATGAAATGCTATCTGAACTGGCTATAAAACTCCACCCACTACCTAATTATCTGCTTTCCTTCTTCTAATCTTGGCCATATTAATATTATTTGTCCACCATTTTTTAATTTAGTGTAATCAAAAGGATTAATTTTACATTTCATAATGCTTTCTATATCTTATTTATTCATGAATTCTTCTCTGATTCAGAAATCTGATGGGTAATATTTTCTATGTTCTCCAATTCAATGATGATATCTCCCTTTATGTCTAGGTCATACATCCATTTTGAATTTATCTTGGTAAATGATATAAGATATTGGTCTATGCCTAGTTTCTGCCAGATTACTTTTCAATTTTTCCTGTAATTTCCACCAAAGAGTGAGTTCTTGTTCCCCAAACTTAGATCTTTACATTTGTCCAACATGAGGTTACTATATAGTTAGTTGCTAGCGTGTATTATGCCTACTCTATTCCACTGCTCCACTATTTTATTCTTACTTGACTACTAGAGAAGCATTGAGCTAAATCCTGGAGGAGGAGAAAAAATTTTCAGTCTCTGATGCTGAATTGCTAGTTTGAGATGATTGGGAGGAGGGTGGTTCTAGATACCATCTAGAAGCATAGAACATTAGAGCTGGAAGGATATTTAAAACATAGAATGGCAAACTTAGATGAGTTCTTTGAATGTAGATCATAAAATACCAGAGCTGGAAGAGATCTTGGAACCCAGAATGTCCGGAATTAGGAGAGACCTTAACACATGGAATGTCAGAGTTGTTGAGGGGGAACTTTAGAACACAGAACTTAGAAGGTTATTGCTACAAGGGGGCCTGAACACCTTCCATTTTAAAGACATTCCCCTCCATTAGATGAAGGGGGATGCATTGTGTCAATTGGGATCTAATGAAGTGGGGCTTTTTCCATAGCTTCGGGACAAGTATGGGGATGTATTTACCATCTATCTGGGTTCCCGACCTGTGGTTGTGCTATGTGGGCCCGAGGCTGTGAAGGAGGCTCTGGTGGAGAAGGCTGAGGAGTTCAGTGGCCGAGGACCCATCGCCATGGTTGACTCAGTCTTCCAGGGGCAGGGTGAGTGAGTCAGGCCATGGCAGGGTTTGGGGAAAAGGCACAAAGTGGTGGTAAGGCTTGAAGCAAGAGGGACTTGAGAGTGACAACCAGAGAAGGAGACAAGTGGGGGTTGAAGGTAAAGAGAGGGGAATCAGGATGGACAGAGAAAACAAATGAGAATATGGAGGAATAAGAAGTCAAGAGAGAGGAGAGATCTGAGGAAGGAAGGATGTGAGTAGGATGGGATCCCAAATGCCATCCATTTTTGCCTTTAGGGGTTATCTTTGCCAATGGTCATACTTGGAAGACTTTGCGCCGATTCTCTCTGGCCACTCTTCGGGATTTTGGGATGGGGAAAAGAAGCATTGAAGAACGGATCCAAGAGGAGGCTCAGTGCCTGGTGGAGGAGCTGCGGAAATCCAAGAGTGAGAAAAAGATTCAATCACAACTAGAAACAGAGATAGAGAGATAGTCAGGGAGACATATTGAGAGAATTATATAGAGAGACACACTGAGAGTTGCAGAAATCAGCCCAGAAACAGAAGATGGGAAAGAGAAAAAACAGAATCTGACCACTGGGGAAGCATAAATGTTTGGGGAGAGACCCTGGGGGAGGGAAGGAACTTTTATTCCCCAGATGCTGAGTTGGGGTTGGAATAGTGGTGATTGTTGGTACAATTTTAGAAACATAGCAATTTTACAGAGACAGAAACATGAAATAAGAAAGAAATGGGAAATAAAGAGGAACAATGAAGCAGAGACACAGGAGACACAAGAGCTTCCCACTGACTTCCTGAATCATTCTCTCCACTCCTTTCCCATTCCTTTCACTCCTTTTCCATTCTCTCCTTTCTCCAGAAGCCCTGTTGGACCCCACCTTCCTCTTCCATTCCATCACGGCCAACATCATTTGCTCCATTGTATTTGGTGAACGCTTTTCCTATCATGATGACCAATTCCAAGACCTGCTGAACAGATTCAATGAAACATTTGCCCTCACAAGCTCTACCTGGGGCCAGGTGGGATTTGGGGTCACAGGGAGAGAGGGTGTGGGGGGGAAAGGAGAACAGAGGAAGAAAGAGAAGAATAGAGGCCATTGGAGGACATCAGAACAAAGGATATGGAGAAAGGATACAGGGACCCAGGGAGGGGAGGACACAAAGAAAGGAAAACAGAAATAATAGGACACAGAAAGGAGTACACAGAAGAGAAGGATTGAGGGAGCAGGAACATTGCAGAAATGACAACGGGGCTGGAACAGGTGGGGTGGAGCTCAGGCTTGAAAGAGTCCTGGGTCTATGTGAGTCTAACTGCTTATTTTATTCTCTTTCCTCTTTCCTCCACATCAGTTGTATGAGCTGTTTTCAGGTTTCCTGAAGTTCTTTCCTGGTCCCCATCGGCGTGCTTACAGCAACTTGACAGTCATCAATGCCTACATTGCTGATAGTGTGGAGAAGCACAAAGAGAGCCTGGACCCCAGTGCCCCCCGAGACTTCATTGATGTGTATCTACTCCGTATGGAGAAGGTGGCAATCCATTTCCTCCTCTTTAAGTATTGCCATAGTGAGAGTGTGTGTGTGTGTGGGTCTATTTGTATATGCGATAGAGAGAAAAAGATACAGAGGCAGAAATTATAAGAGAGGCCAAAATTTTTTGACAAAAAAAGGTAGAGAAGGAAAGGAAGACAAAGAATGAGAGACAGAAATGCCAAAAGTGTTGGAAAAGGAAGCAGGGATGATCACAGTGAAGGGAAAAAGAGGCAAGGTTTTCCCAAGGTTCTTTTCCAAGTCCTTCCACCCCCTTTCTCTTTCTTTCTGTCTCCTCACTTAGTGATCCATTACTCTCTCTACTTCTATGTAGAGATCTATGGAGACAGCCTCCATTTCTCTTGAAAGCTTCAGTCTCAAGTGTTTGCTGGACAGCTCCTGCAGCTGGACAGAGGTTGATCACTCCCCAACTGGATTTAAGCACCTTGAGGGCAGGGATTGCATTTTATCTCTTTTTGTATTTCCAACATTTAGCACAATGCTTGACACATAGTAGGTGCTTAATAAATGTTTATTGAATGAAAGAATGGATATATTTATATATATATCTCAAGTTCTCTCCTCCCTCTTCCCAATCACCAGTATTTCTATTGATAGCATCACCACTTCCCAGCTATCCCTCTTTGGAACTTCAAGGTCAATTTGACCCTTAATTCTCCCTTGTGCCCCTTGTCCAATCAGGTTTCAAGTCTTCTCATTTAACTCTCAATGGCAACTCACATGGCCTTTATTTCAAGCTCTTATTACCTCTTGCCTAATTTAGTGCAATAACTGGTTAACTAAACCCTCTACTACAATTTCTCCCCTCTTTAATTTAGTTTCCAGTCAGTCATTCACTCCATAAATCTTTATCAAGTTCCTATTTTATGCTAGGCACTGGGGATACAAAAAGAGGCAAAAATGCAATTCTTGCTCTCAAGGAGCTTACAATCTAATGGACCTTCAAACCCGCTAAATTATTAATCCTAAACATAGAACTGATTAATTCTGTCCTCTCTTCAAGAATCTTCATGGATTCCCTAATTGCTCTTAGAATAAAGTAAAACAAAACAAAACAAACCTCACTTAAAGCCTTACACAATCAGATTGTTTTTTCAGTTATTTCTTACATCATTTCTCTTCAAATTTCCTGTTCCAGCCCAAATGGCCTTCAAGCTCTCCTCTTCATGCCCACAGGAGATTCCATATCCTGCCTCCTTGCTTTTGCAAATCTGTGCCCCATGCCTGGAATGCCATCCCTCTGTTCTTCTGCCTCATTGATCCTTAGTTTGCTCTCAGTCCCAGCTCAGGGGCTACTTCTTGTATGAGGGGTTTCCTATTGGCTCCAGCTGTTCATGCTATCTCCTTTTTGAAAGTACTTTGCAGTACTTTGAATGAAGACCTTTGGTTTTATTTATTTGTGTCTGCACTATATTCTCTTTGTCTCCAAGTGGAATCTAAACTCTCCAAGGGGACTGTTTTGTTTTTGTCTTTCTATTCTCAGCATTTGGCAAGCTGTCTTTCACTAAGTAAGTACAACAATTGCCAGTTGAATTGAAGAGAGAGAGAGAGAGAGAGAGAGAGAGAGAGAGAGAGAGAGAGAGAGAGAGAGAGAGAGAGAGAGAGAGAGAGAGAGAGAGAGAGAGAGAGAGAGAGAGAGAGAGAGAGAGAGAGAGAGAGAGAGAGAGAGGCAGTGTGGTTCAGTGCAGAGGCTTGGATTTGGGCTCAAATTCCACCTTTTCATTTGCTATGTGTGTAACCAAAGAGAAATTATTTGTCTTTTGTAGACTTCAGTTTCTGTAAAGGCCCAGAATTGAATAAATCCATTTATAGGAAGAGCAGGTCTCAGTAATACCTAGACTGGACTCTTCCTATACATGGACTTATTCCATACTGCCCCTTTACAAGTTTCCTCATTTGAAAGCTGAGAGATTTGAATTACATGTCTTCTAACATCCTTTCCTGCTCTGGAACTATGGATTAGAAATAGAAGGTCCACAAGTGGAAGAGAAGAGAAAAGAGACAGAAAAGGAGGGAGCCAGGGAAAGATGAACAGAATGGAGATGATAAGAAGAGGAGACAAAGACAGAGAAGAGACAGAGAGGCATATGGTGTGTGTGTGTGTGTGTGTGTGTGTGTGTGTGTGTGTGTGTGTGTGTGTAGACAGCAAAGAGAGTCCAAGAGCCAAAAAAGAGTGAGAATGACAGACAGATGGAAGGGGATAGAGGAAGAGAATGTAATCAGAGGGATAGAAGGAGGGAGACAAACTGAAAAAAAGGGAAGGGAAAGTACAGAGGGAGACCAAAATAGAGGAATTTAGAGAGAAGCAAACACCAAGAGACTTAGCCTTAATGAGAAAGGTGAGAAGAAGGGGTGGAAGGCGAGATTCCAGGGATAACCCATATCTTTCTCCCTGTTTTCCTCCCTTTTTTTTCCCTCTAGGAAAAGGGAGATGCTAGCACTGAGTTCCACTACAAAAACCTCATCCTCACTGTCTTGTCACTATTCTTTGCTGGGACTGAGACAACCAGCACCACCTTGCGCTATGGCTGCCTCATCCTCCTCAAATACCCCTGGGTGGCAGGTGGGTAAATGGGGGCAGCTACAGGGCATGACTCTTCTACCCAGAGATTGGAGCAGAGCAAAGGATTTGAGTAGAGGTGGAGTCTGGGTGGAGGGAGGGACATTGTTATAATTGGCAACAAGAAGATTGGCTAGAGAGGTTTTCTTTAGCTTCAGTTCTCAAGCCCCCATCTCTGGCAAAGGACTCTGGGAAAGGACTCGAGGGGTGAGGAATAGAGCATATTTTCCTTGACTGTGTCCTTGCTCTGGATAAATTTCAATTTTCCCTGTGGGAAGCAATCACCCAAGGATTCCTCAGAGCTATTCTGGTGTCCATCTAAATGGATCAATTCACTCACTTATGTAAAATATGTCTACGCACACTTAGGCATATATATACACACATATATGTATCTGTAAACATACAATGTATATGTATGTGTATAAACACACACACGTGCATATATACCCAGTTTTCTTTCTGTGCTCCTTCCTATGAAGTGGGTTTATATGTCCCTTCCTCTTCTCCAGAGAAAGTCCAGGATGAGATCGACCGGGTGATTGGGAGGAATCGTCCTCCGGAGCTCAAAGATCGAGTCCAGATGCCATATACAGATGCCGTCATCCATGAGATCCAGAGATTCAGTGACCTCATCCCTATGGGGGTACCCCATTGTGTGACCCAGGATACTTCCTTCAGGGGCTACCTTATTCCCAAGGTAAAAACCAATAGCATCATCAGGATCTTTTGAGCTATTCACTTCGAACTCATGGAAAGGAACTCAAGATCACAACCAGAGGACTCCATTCTAGGTTGAGGGGACCTGCCTGTGCCCCTTAGGACATGGAATGTCAAACCTGGAAGGCAGTGAGAACATAGAAAATAGGACAGAGTTCTACGGGTTCTGAGTACATGGACCAGAAAATGCCAAGCAAAGGAAACTTAGAACAAAGAAAGAGAGGGTTCTTGAGTGTAGTGTGCTCTCCTGGCAGTTACAATTACTAGTCTGTCCTAGACCCACCAGAGTACCTTTGACCACTGACCTTTGCAGTGTGAACTCTACCTGTCTCGCCTCCTCTGAGGCCTTCAAAGGTCTCTGGCCACAATCTCTTGAATCTATAGCTTAGTAACCGGTAGCGCGCTCAAGAACAACCACGTGTAATCTTAAAAGCTTTTATTATACCTACTCACATAATGCCCTGATCTGATGCCCTGACTTGTTGGTTCCCAAGGGAACACCTGGTCAGAAGACCCACGTGTTCACTACCAAAATCCTTACCTCTTTTGGCTATCCATCTCGGCTTGGCCACCCAGGCTAGGGAGCCAGGGTGAAGAGTGCCAGGTTAAAGAGAGCGACTGCTGCCTGCAGTGGGCTTATATAGGGCCTGTGAGGTCACACACACAGCCAATCAGCAAGAGAGTCACCCATTACGAAGCTATCTCAATATGGCCAGGATCCCACCCAAGGGCAGTCCTAATATCCACAGAAATTACTTCTGGGCCTCAATCTCCCGATGCACCGTGTCCGCCCATTTAAAGGGCCCTTACAATTCCCTTCTCTTGTTTTGCGGGAACCGCACATCTCACCAAGCTAAACTTTAAACACCAGCTATAGTTCACTTGATCCATGAGATGACAGAGTGTTATGCCCAAGGAGGTACAAAGCAGCAGATCAGTAAACAGAAGTATGACAATGAGAATCAGGCTCAACAGTGGCCCAAGTGTTCAACCCATTCATCAAAGTCATACTCGAGATAATAAGCCAAAGAGGTTGGATGCCAGTGAGGTAGGATGTCAACACTGAGGTGGGAAGTCAACAAGGTAAAACATCACAATTCTAGTTAACAATTAAATATCAGTGAGGTAGGTTGTCACAATTCTAGTTACATTTATCACAATTCTAGACCAAATCTAGTTTCTTACAATTCTCTGTTGCATTTGTCACAATTCTAGAGCAATTCTAGTTTCACAGGTGCACATAAGCAAAGTCATGTCCAGTAACATTGTCTCAATAACAACGGCAGGTGGGTGCGTTGGTTTTTCCCCACTAATTTAAAAGCATAGTCCTTCAATAGAAAGCATAGGGCAAAGCCTCTCCCCAGGCCACCATATGGCAGTAGCCACGGGAGAAGCAAGCAGGCCCATTGTCCATTTATAGTCTTTATATTGCATATCACCCAAGACAGTCCATTTCAGCTGCAACACTGGAACTGTGTCTGCTGTCTCTGGTGTCACGGTCAGGAAGGACATTGCTGTCATCAGCGTCTGGAGGGCTGCAGACATCTGACTGGTCCCTCTGGGCGGTTATCTGGTCCTTCTCTTGGATCCCCAGGTTACAAATGTCTCTGGTGGGGATGAACTCTACTGCTGGATCTGCACCTAGGAAGGACTGTACCCAGGGCCCAACTTGGGCCTTTCCAAATGCCATCCAGGCCTTTCCACATCACAGTGGGAACAAAGTTGTTGTCAAAAAGATTAACAAAAGTCAGACAAAAGTTAGTCAGTCTGTCACTTAGCTGCACTTTCTGTGTATGCCCGAAATGCATTGCTAAGGTAAAAGGCAAAGAATTTAAAAATGTAAAACCAAAATAATTTAAAAGTATAAAACCGACATATATTAAAAATATAAAACCAAAATAATTTAAAAGTATAAAACTGAAATAGATTAAAAATGTAAAACCAAAATAACTTTAAAATGTAAAATCAAAATACTTTGAAGATGTAAAATCAAAAGTGCTTAAAAATGTAAAATCAAAATTTTAAAATTGCCAGCAATCACATATCCCATATTGTGCATATGCCAACATTCCCTTCTCTTGTTTAAAAGACCATTTCTCCATTGTAGAAATTTCACATGCATTTAAGACAGTTCATGGATTGGCTTAAAAATATTTTGCTTTAGGTGTTTTTTGCATTGAATTTGACTTTGCCCATTCCATTGGTATCTCTTATAATCCTACTAGAAAAGTCATTATTGCACAGACTATATCCCCAAGATCTTCTCTTCTAAACAAGAGAAGGGAATTTTTGCATATGCACAATATGGGATATGTGATTGCTTGCAATTTTAAAATTTAGATTTTACATTTTTAAACACTTTTGATTTTACATCTTCACTTGAGTTATTCAGTAAACATTTCCAGGTTAAAAAGAACATTGAAAGTAGGCTGCTGGCATTCTAAGAACCCATACAGAAGACAAGGTAGTGTGCTGATCCTGATGGGGTCCCTGGAGCTCTATTCTAAGGCACGTATTTTATAGGGAAAAAAAAATTAAAGTTTGGAGAGAAGAGAATTTGACAACAAAATTGTATCCACTTTGTATATGGTGAGAATGAGAGAACCGTTGAGAGAAAACATCACTTCTCTATCTGCCTTAGTTTCTTCATTTATACAATAAGGTGATTGGATTAGATCAACTATATGCTGGTGATTTTATAATGCCAGACTCCAGCCTTCATCGGTGAGTGAAAACTGGTGGGCAATCTTCTCTCTGCCTCCTTCTCTATGCCGTGCCTCAGGATGATCCTGTCTCCTGGTGTCTATGGTAACTTGTGACTTGGCCCAGCATCCCTGCAAATCTCAATGCTCATGATGCCCTTGGATCTCGGCCTTGGCAAGGTTATGAGCAGGCTTTGGAGGGGCCTGATGGTTTCTCTGTGGGTGATGGGGAAGATTTCATGGAGCTCACTTTCTGTTTCTGGTGACTCTCCCCTCTCGTGGCAGGGCACTGAAGTGTACCCTCTCCTGAGCACAGTCCTGCATGATCCCAAGCACTTTAAGAAGCCTTATGACTTTGACCCCAGTCATTTCTTGGATGCTCAAGGATCTCTGAAGAAGAGTGAAGCTTTTATTCCCTTTTCTTCAGGTAAGCACTAACCCCAAGGCCCATAGATACTCTCCTTGGACACCCTCCCCTCAAGGATCAGTTAAAAACAACCAGCCCTAGGCTGTCTCTAGAAGCTGAGAAGCTATGGAAAAAGATGGCGCATGTTGGATAATCTGGAACCCCAATATCCTCGGATGTTCCCTTCATACAAACTGTATCTTTTTATATTTATATTTATATTATATATTTTTTTATATTTATATTATATTTTTAATATTTATATAGAAATATAATATAGAATGCATATATCACATGACATGTAATATAAATGTATCTCTCTTTATATTTCTCTTCCTTTGCCAATCTATCCTTTCTCATAGCTCTGTCAGCAAAAGCAAAAAGCTCCAAAGAAATGTGAGATGCATAAAATTAGACAGCTCCCCTCCAAATGTTCACAGGGTCTATTTGTGCCCAACCTGTGCTAGGGCTTATTGGCCTGATGAACCTGAGTTGGACACACTGTACCTTGAAGCTAACATAGTAATATTATTGTAGTTCACTTTGAGCATGAAGGACAACAATCAGAAGTTTGCAGAGGAAATTATATCACTTTTTCTCTCTGCTGGTGTTCCTCCAACTGCCCTCTGCCCTGCTGCTCTATTTCCTGAATATGTTGACATGAATTCATCTCTTTATGATGCATTGCCCCTCTGCTGCCTCTCCTGCTCCTTTGGAATATGATACACCTACCTTTCTGATATTGTATTTTCGATCATACATCGAATCTCTCCATGTCTTAGTTTACTCATGAGATCCGAATTTGCCTCCTTGTATTAGGATCTTTGGGTCCCTCTGGTTTTTTTTCATACATAGCTAATTTGTATACAGGCACTGGGGACCAGAGACTTGGTTGCTGGCTCAAGTCCCAGTCCTCTCATTTTCCCCCAGAGAGAGCCTGGGCAAGGTACTTTCTTTCTCTCAGCCTCAGTTTCTTCATGTGTAAATGAGAAACGTGAACCAGATGACCTCCAAGGTCCCTTCCAGCTGGAGAAATGGCAACCAAAGTCACTTTACCTTCTTGTATCTCAGTTTCCATCCTTGTTAAGTGACAGGTTTCCACTAGATGGGTGCTGACATCTCTTCTAGCTCTCACCCTCTGATACTATGGGAACTGGAAGAAAACATTGATGTTGCTATTTTCACCTGGTGGTGGTGAAGGAAGTATTTTGTGCACTTCTAAGGTGGTTTTTGGGAGGTGGGGTCCCCTTGGGACTGGCCTCCATGACACTCCTCTCTGCATCCTTTAGGAAAGCGAGTCTGCCTGGGTGAGGGCATTGCCCGCATGGAGCTCTTCCTCTTCCTCACCACCATCCTACAGAACTTCTCCCTGAGCTCCTCCATGGTTCCTGCTAGCATTGACCTCACTCCTAGGGAGAGTGGAGTGGGCACTGTGCCTCCCATCTACAAGCTTGGATTCCTCCCCCGCTGAAGGAGCCGAGGCTGAAGCCTGGAGAAGCTGCCCCTGAACCAACCTTTCTCTTGTCATCAAACATACCATTTCAGAGGTCAGCCAGGGAGAGCAGATCCTGGAAGGGACGTAGCACCACTTACTATCCTCGGATGAGGGAATCTTGAGCCGAGAGGAGGTTAGAAGTAAATACAATTTACTCACTGATGAACTGAATGGGTCGCCTCTGAAATCCCTTCCAAATTTAGATCCATAATGATCCTATGTTCCTAGTAAGTGACTTGAATTTCCTCCAATTCTGAAGGTTCCTCCCGTATTCTAACCTCCTTCTTACATGCTATATATTCAGTCTATCCCCTAAGAGAGGGAGTCAGAATTATCCTTCATGTTCTTGTATCTCAACTGAGTGATCAGAAAGCCTCTGTCCTAGGAGAGGGGCTCAAAGCATATCTTGACAAAACAAAAAGTGTTGACTTTGGGATCAGGAATCAGATGTGGTTTCAAATCCTTCCTGTGACCCTGACTTCCTGAGCCTTGCAACCAGGGAGAAGTCCCTTTAATTTTTCCACCTCTGCAAATGAAGGAAACAATATCATGACACCAATTTCACAAGGGTGTTGGGAAACTCATCTGAGATTAGGCATTAAGGCAACATGATTTTCCTCTTCATGACATCTTTGATTTTGTGGTTGGAGGGAACACCTGATACAGTCTTCAAGTCTACCTCTACTATTAGTAACTGGTCTCAGGGAGTCACCGGAGCCAGCTTAGCTGCAGTGGTTTGTCCAGTGTGACTCGCCAGGATGGTCAGAGATGGACCTTGAACACAGGTCTTCTGGTCTCTGAGCATCTGATACCAGATATTCTGCATCAGAAGGGACTTAGAAGGTAGAATGCTGAACAGTTTCTGTTTGCTGTTGGGAATAGTGTCTTCCTTTCTTCTTCCTTCAGAAATGAACTTGTTCAGTCTACTCACTTGACCTTGATTCACTTTAAGAAGTGATTATTAAGCAGCCACTGTATGCATAGCAATGTGATAGGTGCTGGATATTCTTCTCTTCAAATAAAGCATTAAAAATAATTTAACAGCTTTTGGTTTTATATCCTAGTAATTCCTGAATGTTGTCCCCCTTGTCCAGCTCCCTTGAGCCTTTTCCTGTAACAAAGGGAAACTGTTCATTAAAATCAAGAGACACAAGGTTTATGTCTGTGACATTTCATGCCAAAGATCCTCTAATTCCCTAAGGAAATGAGAATTATACGTGTCTTTTTCTCCTCATTAAGAGGTGATGTGGGAAGTAGGAAGAATTTTGGCTTTGGAGTCAGAGGACTTGGGTTTGAATCTGACCCTTGAGCTCTGTTGCCTACATGACCTTACAGTCATTTCAATTTCTTGGTATCAGTTTGTAAAATGAAGGGGTTGGACTAGATGGCCAGCAAGGTCTCTTTTAGCTCCTGGTCTATGATCAATGATTCTATGTTTTCTTTCATTCTTTTTTTTAAAGGAAAATTTCATATGAATAAATTTACTTAAATTTTAGTTCATTAGCACTCTGAGAACAACCAACAATGTGACACTTTAAGGAAGATGGCTATTGTCATGATAGATGATATGGCTATGGATTGATAGGGAAAATCCTGGTGAAGCAACTCCCTGAATCATTAGAGTTCAGCACCTTGTTGGCAACTCGAAGTCTTGGGGAGTTTCCTTGAAGTTAAATGAAGTAACTTCTGTATGTGTCAGAGGTTTGAACTCAAACAAGTTTTCCAAGCTTCAAGGCCAGTTTGCTATGCTCCTCAACATTAAATCAGAAATCTTTCAAGGATACTTGGTGATATAAATATATTAGATCCAACTCCTTTATGTTCACATGAATCCCCCAAGATCAGCTAAATTTCTTGAGACAAAAAAGATGAATGATTAGCAGGAAAGCAGGATTTTTAAAAAACTTAAACCATTATAGGCCTGCTGAATTTTGAACCCAGTTCAGAGACAGAACCATGGCTTAAGCAATTCCAGGAAAAATCTATTAATTGTAAATAAAATTAATAAGAAAATGATATCAAATTAATATGAATAATTACATTTTATTTTTAATTATAGGACCTTCACTCTGAGAGAGGTAGAAGGGAGAGAAAATAAATATTTGTGAATTGAAAGTAAAATGAGATAATTTTTTAGAAATCATTCAACTATAAATTACTTGAGTATTTTGTGAAATTTATTGAAGAGGAAACGCCCAAATATTGTGGTTTCTTTTCATGATCAAAGTCACATCATTAAAATTCTTCAGAAAAGTTGCAGAATACAAAATAAATCTACATAAATCATCACCATTTCCATATGTTCCCAACAAAATCCAGCAGCAAGAAATACAAAGAGAAATTCCATTTAAAATAGCTGTAGATAATATAAAATATCTGGTAGCCTACTTGCCAAGAAAAAGCCAGGAATTATATGAACACAGTTATAAAACACTTCCAAACAAACAAAATTAGATTTAACAACTGGAAGAAGATCAAGGGGTATGTGTAGGCTGAACTAATATAATAAAAATGACAATTCTACCTAATTTAGTCTACTTATTCAATGCCACAGTAATCAAACTGCCAAGAGCTTACTTATAGAATCTTACTTACAAGAATATGTATTTACAAGTTCTTACATGTACTTACAAGTTTTTACTTACAGAGCTAGAACCAATAATAACAAAGTCCATTTGGAAGAACAAAAGGTCAAGAATTTTAAAGGAATTAATGAAAAAAAGGTAAACAAAGGTGGCCTAACCACCAGACCTAAAATTATATTATAAAGCAGTGGTCATCAAAACCATTTGGTACTGGCCAAGAAATAAAGTAGTCAATTAGTGGAATAGGTTAGGTTCACAAAACATAATAATCAATGACTATAGTAATCTAATATTTGAGAAAGCCCTTAAAGACTCCAGCTTCTGGGATAAGAGCTCACTATTTGACAAAAATTTCTGGGAAAATTGAAAAATAATATAGCAGAAACTAGCCACTGATCAGTACCTAACACCTAATACCTAATACCAAAATAAGGTCAAAATGGGTTAATGATTTAGACATAGTAATACTATAAGCAAATTGGGAGAAGAAGGGATAGTCTACCTCTCAGATCTGTGGAGAAGGAAGGAATTTATGACCAAAGAAGAACTAGAGAACATTATGAAATGTAAAATGGATAATTTTGATTATGTTAAATTAAGAAGCTTCTATATAAGCAAAATCAATGCAGCCAAAATTAGAAGAAAAGCAGAAAACTGGGAAAAAATGTTTATATCCAAGAGTTCTGAGAAAGGCCTCATTTCTAAAATATATAAAGAATTGGCTCCAATATATAAGAATATAAGCCATTCTCTAGTTGATAAGTGGTCAAAGGATATGAACAGACAATTTTCAGATGAAGAAATTGGGACCATTTCTAATCATATGAAAAAAATGCTCTGAATCTGTATTGGTTAAAGAAATGCAAATTAAGACAAGCCTAAGGTACCACTACATACTTCTAAGATTGGCTAAGATGAGAGGAAAAGAGAATGATAAATGTTAGAGGGGGGCACTGGGACACTAATACATTGTTGGTGTAGTTGTGAATTGATTCAATCTGGAGAGCAATTTGGAACTATGCTAAAAGTGCTATCAAACTGTGCTACCTGTTGATCCAGCAGTGTCTCTACTTCATAAAAAAAGGTGAAAGGACCCACATATGCAAAAATGTTTGTGGCAGCCCTTTTTGTAGTGGAAATTCTTTAGATGCCCATCAGCTGGGGAATGGCTGACTAAATCATGGTATATGAATGTTATGGAACATTATTGTTCAAAAAGAAATAATGAGATGGATGATTTCAGAAAGGCCTAGAGAGACTTATGTAAACTGATGCTAAGTGAAGGAGTAGAACCAAGAGAACATTGTTTACAGCAACAATAAGATCATGTGATGATCAACTGTGATAGATAGACTTGGCACTTTTCAACAATGAGGTGATTCAAGCCCATTCCAATAAACTTGTGGTGGAGAAAACCATCTGCATCCAGAATGTGGGTCACAATATAGTATTTTCACCTTTTGGTTCTTGTTTGCTTGCTTTTTGTTTTCTTTCTAATTTTTTTTTCCTTTTAAATCTATTTTTTCTGGAATAGCATGATAAATGTGGAAATATATGCATATATAAGAATTGCACATATTTAACATATATCAGATTACTTGCTGTCTAAGGGAGGGGATGGGGAAAAAGGAGGGAGAAAAATTTGGAACACAAGGTTTTGTAAGAGTGAATGTTGAAAACTATCTTTGCATGTATTTTGAAAATAACAAGCTATTATTTAGTAAGCAAATAAAAAATATTGTAGAAGGTGCTTCATCAGACTTTGAGGTAGGGATAAGTGGACATTTCTTTGAATGGGGAGGTAGAAAGCAAAATATCTCAGATGTACCTGGTTTTTGGATTAAATTTCTCCTTCCTCATCTTTCCATTTCAGGGTCCCGGGTCAGTCACACAAAATACCCATTCCAGATACTTAGCTTTCTACAATATTCATTGAACATTCATTCCTTTCCTATCAAACATTTGACTTTCTGGATTTCTAAACACCTTTCCCTGTGGATACTTTTATTTCCCTCTTTCTACCCCTTTCCAGTTTTTCAGCTTGTTTTTGATGTTTTATCTTCCCCTGTTAGAATGTAAGCTGCTTGAAGGTAAGGATTGGATCTCTTTTGCCCGTATAGATGCAACCCCATCAGTTAGCGCACTGCCTGGCACATTGTAAACACAATAAATGCTTATTGTGGGTCTTATCTACTTCCTGATGTCTTGTCTTTGGATTTGGGGAGCAGAACATCTTCCTGATGTTCATCAGTATCATCAGTCATTGCCAAAAGAGTTTTAGAGCACTGGAAAAATATAAGATTGCAGATCTCAGCTATGGAAATAACTTTGTTATTTTACCTTTCATGAATTAAAAAATATATACATCTTGTGCTATTAGTGGTACTGATTTGTTTTCTAGTTGTGACTTAATTTTTGTTCACTTCTCCAGCCCAGTGAGAGTCAAATGGGTAAGAATCATATCATAAGAGGTTAGTCAGTGGCTCATATGCCAGACATTGTGCAAAGAACTGGGGACTCAAAAACATGGCCAAAGGGGGCAGCTAGGTGGCGCAGTGGATAGAGCACCAGCCCTGAATTCAGGAGGACCCGAGTTCAAATATGGCCTCAGACACTTAACACTTCCTAGCTGTGTGACCCTGGGCAAGTCACTTAACCCCAGCCTCAGGGAAAAACAAAACAAAACAAAAGAAAACCAAAAAACAACAACAACAACAACAAAAAAAAAACATGGCAAAAGACATTCCCTGCCCTTAAAGAGCCTATGATCTAATGGGAGAGACAATATGAACACAAATTGTATAAAACAAGCTATATAGAGACTAAACAGGCAATAATTAAAGGAGGGAAATTACTTGAAATGAGAAGAATTATAGAAGCCTTCTAGCAAAAAAAGAATTAGATGGGACTTAAAGGGAGTCAGGGAAATCAATAGAGAGCACTCACAACTGGGAAGCTATTTAGAGACTTTACTGTCAAGCACTTACTTCATATGTCTGTATCATGGATAAAATGAATGTGCTCCCCAAAATCCTAGTTGGCAATGGCCAGATGATGGGAGTTTTAATCCTGACAAATTTATCTAATTTATAAAGTAAATCTCTGAAGTTTTCTTTCTAACCAGGACTATGGGTATTTTTAGGAAGGGGAGGGGAGAGAGGTAGAAGAAAGTTTCAGAGAGTTTCAAAATTTTCAAAAGGAATATGAAGTACATGTCCCAGCATGCCCTTGTGGCTGGCCCTTTGTCCTCAGGAACCCTGGAAATGGTGGGTGGAACATGGGTCATTAGATCTCACACAAAGTATAGAAGATGACCCACTTCCAGATACTCAATTTTCTGCAACATTCATTGCACATTGATTTTAGACTTAGCTGCCACACCATTGTTATGATTATTATAGCAAACTTCCTTCCTGTTAATACATGTTATATTTGTTGTTTTAGCATTTTTGACAGGTTTATTTTGTACTTATCTTGATCCAAATGAGGACAAATGCCAGGGGAACTTCATCAATCTATTTAAAATTCAGACCATGATGAAGAGGAGCAATTACCTCATAAAAATGGAGTATGAAAGGCAGAACTAATACACAGGAAACAGATGGGGGTGCAGGACTGGTAATTTTGGAAATTTCATTTCATCTGGGTTGAAGAAATTGGAGTTTAGAAATCTGAACTTCTGAAGAGGTGGGAAAACTGAAGGGTAGGGTTAGGGAGGGACTTTTAGAAGGGTCTGTAGAGGAGGATTCTGAAAAGATGGCATAGTAGGTTAGTAAATTTCAAGCTTTCCAGTTTCCCCTCACAAACAGAACAAATTTGCCTTTTAGGGTAAACATGGATTGGTGAAAAATCAAGACTTGGAGCAGAACAGGGGTCCTCCTGGTACAACGCAAGATCTTATTTTTTTTTCTTTTTTAAAAAATTAATTATAACATTTTTTTTGACAGTACATATGCAAGGGTAATTTTTTACATTAACCCTTGCACTCACTTCTGTTCTGAATTTTCCCCTCCTTCCCTCCACCCCCTCCCCTAGATGGCAGGCAAAACCAAACATGTTAAATATGTTGTAGATATCCTAGATACAATATATATGTGCTGAACCGAATTTTTTTTTTTTTTTTTTTTTTTTTGTTGAACAGAAGAATTGGATTCAGAAGGTAAAAATAACCTGGAAAGAAAAACAAAAATGCAAACAGTTTACACTCATTTCCCAGTGTTCCTTCTCTGGGTGTAGCTGATTCTGTCCATCATTGATCAATTGGATCTGAATTAGATCTTCTCTTTGTACAACACAAGATCTAAAGAAAGACCCCAGCCTAAGGCTTAATCTATGTGAAGTGCAGACATCTCTGGGGCTAGCTGGATTTGGCTGGAGCCTCTGCAGGAACCACAGAAACTCAGTTACTGAACAGCTTGAGGAGTTGGGGGTGGGGGTTGAGTCCCAGAAGACTGAGTGAACCTTGGCTGATTAGGAACATCAGACCAAGCTGTGCAGATGTGTGTGCAGCTGTGCAGAGGTGTGGCCCTGTTGATAAGGAACCAGCACACCCAGAGTATAGAAGCAGGGTGAGGAGGAGTGGGAGTAGGGGAAGATGAGGGGGATGGGTATGGACCTAGCTTGCTCTAGGCACTGACAGAGGGGTGGAGCTCTTGGTTTGGGTTCCAGGAGAGAGGATAACTGAAGTGAATTTTGTTTTCAGGTATGAGAGACTTATTCATTTGATACTATAGCTATAAGTCTTCATCCATATTTGAAAAATCCATTTGTAATGGTGATAGTGGGCAACTTTGTTTCACTCCTGATCTTATTGGGAATGGTTTTAATTTATCCCCATTACATAAGTATTTAAAAGCAGACAGCCTGCATAAAGGTTGTAGAAATCACTGTGGGTGTATAAGAAAGAAACAACCAAAAACCCTGAAGTAATTTCTTTAAATCTGTCTTGTATTGCTAGGCAAAAACTCAATTTACTCAATTTAAGGTAGTCATTAGAAAGATTCAAACATCATAACATTGATTTATGTGAAAGGGACCTTGTATATTTGACAAAAAGTAAACTGAGTTTGCTTCTCCAATCTTGTTTTAATTGGCAATTTAGAGATAAAGCCAATTCACCAATCTGCCATATTTAGTTAATCTCTCTCTCTCTTATTGTTTAGGTAATCTATAAAAGATGGAGATTTGCCATCAGTTCATTAACACTTCTTTAGGAATATTTGATTTTTTTTGGGGGGGGATGTAGTTTTCTGTTGTGACAGAGATTAATCTTGTGAGTTAGAAATAATGGGTTGCTTTAGTGTATCAGAATATAATTATAGAAGCATATGTTTATAATATTATGTATAGGTATATTTCTCTTTATTTGAAAACTTGAAATAATTAAATTATGCATCACATGAGGAGCTGAAAAGATAGAGCAGGAGCAGGAACTCATCTTAACTCTCTCAATTCCCCTCCCTACCATTTTAAATAATGCCTCATATTAAATTCCAGAGCAGCAAAACCAACAAAAGATCTGGTGAAACAATTTTCCAGACAAAGGCATCTTAGGTGCATATATTTGACATTCAAACAATGTGCCAGCCCAAAGGAGTTGTGCTCTCTGAATTTGGAATGCTTGGTAGTTTAGTTCGAGAAAGGACTTCAGTGTATGACATGTTATCCTACCAGGTAATCTTCAGAATCTTCCTAAACCAATTCAAATGAAAATGATTCATTTTTTGGCATGGGGCTGGTGTACTGTCCATGTTTCACAGGCATACAATAATAAAAAAGAAACCACAACTCAAGATCATACAAACTTTTGCTGCTACCATTTAAAGGAGTAAAGGGCTTGAAATGTGATATTATGAGAGGCAGAAGAAGGCATGAAATGGCATAATATTCTGATTTCCTCATTATCAACTCTAATTCCTTAATTTTTTTCTTCTTCTTCTCTTATTGCCAAAGATAACATTTCTAATACAATATTGAATAGTAATGGTGATAGTGGGCAACTTTGTTTCACTCCTGATCTTATTGGGAATGGTTTTAATTTATCCCCATTACATAAGCTGCTTGCTGATTGTTTTAAATAGAGGCTACTGATCATTTTAAGGGAAACTACATTTATTTCTATACTCTCTAGTGTTTTTAATAGGGATGGGTGTTGAATTATGTCAAATGTTTTTTCTGCATCTATTGATATAGTCATATGATTTTTGTTAGTTTGGTTATTGATACAGGTGATTATGCTAATAGTGTTGTTTTTTTTTTAATATTGGACCAGCCCTGCATTCCTGGTATAAATCCTTCTTGGTCATAGTGTATTATCCTGGGGATAACTTGCTGTAATCTCTTTGCTAGTATTTTATTTAAAATTTTTGCATCAATATTCATTAGAGAAATTGGGCTATGATTGTCTTTCTTTGTTTTGACTCTACTGGGTTTAGATATCAGCACCATATCTCTGTCATAAAAGGAATTTGGTAAGACTCCTTCTTTCCCTATTTTTCCAAATAGTTTGCATAGTATTGGAATTAATTGTTATTTAAATGTTTGGTAGAATTCACACATAAATCCATCTGGCTCTGGAGATTTTTTCCTAGGGAGTTGATTAATAGCTTGTATCATTTCTTTTTCTAAAATGGAACTATTTAAGCAATTTATGTCCTCCTTTGTTAAATCTGGAAAATCTATATTTTTTATAAGTATTCCCCAACTTTACTTAGATTATCAGATTTAGGGGCAGCCAGGTGGCGCAGTGGATAGAAAACCAGCCCTGAAGTCAGGAGGACCCAAGTTCAAATCTGGTCTCAGAATTTAACAATTCCTGGCTGTGTGACCCTGGGCAAGTCACTTAACCCCAATTGCCTCAAAAAAAAAAAAAAAGGTTATCAGATTTAGTGACATATAGTTGGGCAAAATAACTCCAAATTATTTTTTAAATTTCCTCTTCATTGGTGGAAAGTTCTCTCTTTTCATTTTTGATATTAACAATTTGATTTTCATTCATTTTTCTAAAAATTCAACTAAGGACTTATCTATTTTGTTGTTTTTTTCATAAAACCAATTCTTAGTTTTGTTTATTCATTCAATAATTTTCTTACTTTCAATTTTATTAATCTCCCCTTTTATTTTCAGAATTTCAAATTTGG